>NW_019733841.1:963446-963846 GCF_002891405.2 Cryptotermes secundus | reverse complement strand
AGGCGCAAGAGGAACATCTTCAGGAAATCTTGGACCCGAGGAGATCATGCGTCCCGGATAAATTTGGCTGCCATCTGCAGGAAGATATCCCGTCGCGCGACAGTGGCACGGCGTTGGAGAAATGACTTCAGGAAGGAAACTCCCCAGGGAACCTTCGGATACCGGAGAAAGGACTTGGCACCGAGGTCTCGTACCAGCCAGCGGCTAAAAGTCCAGGAGGAACAACGACGTCAGCGAGTGCAAACAACGCATCAAGAGCTGTTACTTCGATGTAAGAAATTTCCGACGAAAGACCTGATGAAGGATTGGACCTCGTGGAGGGGACGACCCCCTCCAAAACGGAAAAAGAGACTTCAAGCAGAGGAGGAACCGGTAGTGTAGAAGTACCGGCCTCCCAAGG
>NW_019733841.1:963195-963426 GCF_002891405.2 Cryptotermes secundus | reverse complement strand
CAACTGGATCTTCTGGCGAGCTGAAAGGAAACCGCTCGAGACGAGCTTTGTCTTAAGAGGGGAGCGGATGTAACGGACGAAGAATAGTCGCTGCAAGAAGAGTAGCCGAAACAACAGGAGACACCGCAAGCACATCTACGGGGCGCAAAAGGAACGGGGGTACACCGTTAGGCTATTCGAGACGAACAGCCTTAAGGAGGGAGCAGTGTGACATGTTGAGCTATGGATGAC
>NW_019733841.1:941138-963187 GCF_002891405.2 Cryptotermes secundus | reverse complement strand
GATGCGCCGAGCAAAGCCGAAGTGAGCCGAAGTTAGCCGAGTCCTAGCATCCTGGTCGCTATGCAAAGCGAGTCAACAGCGATGACGTCACCAAGGGTACCGCGGGTTGCTAGGCAGCGCGGGGAAACAGGATTGCGAGAGACGACGGTAGTAACAGCGGTTACTACCGCTAGCGTTGCTAGCAACACAGCGCCAGGCAACAAGGGTGCTTATTACGTGGCAGTTTTCTGTATTGTCCGATCGAGGCTTCATGAGGCGCAGCGAAGGCTATTCACAGTTAGTCCTCGAGCTACCTCCGAGTTAGTTCCGAGTTAGCCAGCAACCAGTCAGTTGTACTGTGGCATTTGGAGTGTAGTATTTGTGATACTGCAGATAGCAGTAATCGTCAGATTGTAATTTTGGTGATTGTAAGTGCGAATGTGAAATAAAATTCGCTACATCAAATACATCGTGAAGTTATTTGTCGCGTTATACGCCCAATACGTGACAATATATTTCGGGTTTTCAGAATTTACTGACCAGGCCTTGCGGAGAAAATATGAACTTTCCGTGGAGCTAGTAACTTATTTTAGAATTTTGCAAATTTTAAGTACGCGGAAACTGCATGTTAAAATCACTATTTTTGTTAGTTTATAATTAACAGAAGGGAAACATTCACTATAAGTCGATACTGTGGTGAAGTTTTAAATTATTAAATCTGTAAAACAGAAGGACTTCGAAATGGACGCTGCTTCATTGAATATGCAGAATGATAAAAGTCATGACTTCGATCCTTATATAATATTTAGACTACTCAGGGTACATGCAGACACGGAAATAGGAATGTAAAACCCATTAATACTGTTACATGTACAATTGCTAGGCAACAGGTTTGTAAACACGTTCCCGTAGAAGCAAACGCGCTGAACAATAGGACGTCTCCTGCTAGGCAACAGAATTGTAATCTCGCTTCCTTAACAATGGAAGGCGGTGTTTTCCGTGGGGTTCATGCGGGTGAGTTGTCTTGAAGACAATCAGCGCTACAATCTCAGTTCTCAGTAGGAGATAGCCAAGGGAATTTCGTAGTTGAAGAATTAGAAGTAGGCCTGTGAAGAGTTAGCGCGTGATTTAAAGAGGTTATAGTGCAGTGATATCTGGAATGTGACTGTTTTAGTTCCTGTGTTAAAATCCGCTGCCAGGAAACGGATTTCATAACCCCGTCGTTCTATTGTTACGTGCATGTATTACTTAACAACGGCTGTTTCTGTGGCACAGCAGTTCCTGCATGGAGAAAATACGCCACAATATATTACAGCACTCCCATACACCCTTTCTAAACTTTTTGCCCAATAAATAAGCTATTGGTATTTCGAATCACGTGTGGAAAATTTTGAAAATAGTTAGAGAAACTGGGATGACCAAAATGGTTGGACGTATTAAAACTCTAAGTGTACCAATGAGTGATACTTCTAGCAACCAAATAGCTAGATTTATAACTATCGCTTCTGGCTGAGGATAACTAAAAATTGAAACAGCCACTTGATGAATCCCACATAAGGATAACAATATGGCGTAACGCGCAGTTCGCGGATGATGACCAATAAGTGTGTACCATCACCGAAATGACAAGTTACACTGAAACACTTGTCCTTGTTTGATTAAAATCCCACATGGGCTGACCTGAGATTGAAACAGGCCTCCGAAGAGAGACGCAGGCATGAGGCTATTTTAAATTTATTTTAGGAAATAAAACAGTTCTCATATTTCCTACATATTAAAATAAAAAATATTGGGTCAAATTCATACGACTTATTTAGGGAACTGAGATGATGAAAAATTTCCGTGGATTACTTTTAGACGAGATACGAGCAAATATATTTACCGACACCTAAACAAAAGTAATCAAAATAAATACTAGTTGTACGTGTAGAAGGTGCACGAAATCTCAACAGGCCGGGGACTGTCCGAACACCTATAAAACCGTTCTCAATTCATGGATCTGTAAGTCTTGACCTTCTCTGTGTCTAGTGGTCAGAGTTCCTGGCTACATATCTAGAGGTTCCGGGTTCGATTCCCGGGCCTACCAGATTTTCTGAGAAGTAGTTGGTCTGGAACGGGGTCCACTCACTCTCATGGGGATAATTGAGGAGCTATTTCAAGGAAATTGCGTCTCCGATCTAGAAAACCGAAATTAACGACCGTGGGGATCCGTTGTGCTGACCACGTGACACCCTCTATCAGCTAAAGTTGGCACTAACTTCGCCGACAAGCGGCGGTAGGTAATCGGTACAGTTCGCTTGTGGACTACAGGCGACGGAGTTTTTTTTTTTTTTTGGTTTATATTACATTTTGTTTTGTTGGTTCTGATGTCCGGAGACAGGGACGCTACTCTATCGATTGCATCCAAATGAGTAAGTTTTTTACCTAAGGACAGAGGCAGATACCAAACTCTGAAACTTTATTTTAAATAAAAACTCTATGATGTATAATATCCAAAAAGTCAATACATAACTTTTTAAATATATAATCGCCGCGAACCTTTAGATGACTTATAAGCCATCCGAAAGAAATTCATAGGACCTTTCTTCAATATATACACCACCTGAACTTGTAGTATAAACCCTTATGAAACATTCTGTATATATTATTTACTCGTGTATATGAAGAATATCTCTGCCAATATGAAATGGCCGCCACACATTGTAGGAAATAAAGCTGACATTTCTAGGGTAAAGAAACCTGGTCTAAAATCTGTAGTACTGTTAATGATCACGGTTAAGTGTATCATAACTCTCTGCAACAAAAAATGACTCTTCTGTCGTTCTCAACTAATTGTACGTGAAGTTAGAGATAGTGTCACGTAACTTCGAACAAGGCACCGCATTCCTAGTCAAATTCTGCTCATAGCTTGTGGTGGGAGGAGTTTCTTAACATTCGTTCTTCCACTGGCCGCCTGTCACTTCTCACACCCTCCGCCCCCTTGTCTGAAATTTGTCTTCTGCGCATTCAAGGTTACTCTTGACCTTGTTCGAAGTTACGTGGCACTTGCTATATTTATCTTCACGAAAGTAACATAAATTATTTAGCTTGAAAAAATGCAATGTATTTGCGCGCAGGTCCGGGAAGTAACATGGTTATTGCAGCAGTGCGTCCGACTCTCTGTGAGAACTCACTTGTTATAAAGTACGATGTCTGGCCTCCAGATGTGGTCCGATGGCACGTGGAGCATATGCACCCCGCCGTACTCTTTGGGTTCCCACCGCAGCTTGTAATCGTACCATGACTGCTCCACCCACAGGTTCGTAGTCATGATCTGGTTCTTCAGGTTCTGCAACAAGAAGACCACGTGAGAACTTGTATATGTAGACCAATTGCAAGAGAACAAGCCACTGAAACAAGTTTCCATGGAGTGATAGATATTTCCTTGGATACAAAAACGAAAGGTGTTTTCTGTTAGTCCGATCCGACGTTATATAAAATCAGAATGTAGATAGTTATAGTTCATCGCCCGAGTGGAGGCGGGGTAGAATACCTCCACTGTGACCCTGCGAGTCGTAGGAGGCGGTGAAAATGGAAGTCTCAAATCTGAGAGAGTAAAATATGGTCGCGAATACAAAGGGACTCAGACCCGAGAAAGACTGCGCTGGCAAGGACGAGCAGCATATACAAAAGACAGACCCGTCCTCTCGTCAGAGATAGCGCCCCACAAAAAAAGAAGACCGTAACTGCCAAACAGTAATAAATATCTGGTCATGAGTCCCAGATGGGGCTCGACACCAAGACTTACTGTCTGACTGACCGAAAGTCAGTCGCAATGTGACTTTGACTTTGTCTTTGACTTGAGTCATAGTTCATGCATGCTACAAGCAGAAGTCCTAAAAATAATGAGAATGAACATGTTCGCGGTATTGGACAAGGTGAAGCCAGACACAGAAAGTATAAGAGGCTTAAACTTGGCGGTGGTCAAGCTTACAACAGTTCAGATGACTAAGTTTTCGTTGTAGCATAAGATATGTAAGTTAGACATGATCTGCTCTGCAAAGCCTGTACCGACAGAGGACTTGTGTGTAAAACAAAAGGAAGAATTTTCGATAACATGCTATATGTGTTAAATATACACTTGACGAAAGGCCAAGCGTATCAATAAGAGACAAACCCATCTTCTCGTCAGAGAGGATGTTACGTAAGGACTATTACCGCAAGAGTTCAGTTGGAAAAAATCTCTGGTCGTGGGCCTCAAGGGGTCTGACGTCAATACGAACTGATTGGCGGCAAACTGCCAGTCGTAAAGTGACTCTGACTTTGACTATTAGTTCAGCCCCGTGTGGGGCCCTGCAATTCGTAGGAGGAGACGAAAAGTGAGTCCAGTGCCTGGTGGTTTAACTTGGTCACTTTGTTTCTGGGGGATATAAATAAGTTAGCCTCGCTCTCCAGGTTGGGGGAGCCTCGAGTCTGAGACAGCAGAATGTAGACACGAGTCCCGCGGGACTCAGACGCGAGAATAACTTACCTGGCGAGGGTCAGCAGCAATTGTAAACGACAGACCCGTCCTCTCGTCAGAGAGTGCGTCCCGCGTCAACAAACCCGCAACTGTCTGACAGCAATAAAAATGTGGTTGTAAATCCCAGATGGGTGCTTTATTCCAAGACAGACTGGCCGACTGACCGTCAGTCGTAACATAAGACTCAGGACTCAGGACTCAGGACTCAGGACTCAGGACTCAGGACTCAGGACTCAGGACTCAGGACTCAGGACTCAGGACTCAGGACTCAGGACTCAGGACTCAGGACTCAGGACTCAGGACTCAGGACTCAGGACTCAGGACTCAGGACTCAGGACTCAGGACTCAGGACTCAGGACTCAGGACTCAGGACTCAGGACTCAGGACTCAGGACTCAGGACTCAGGACTCAGGACTCAGGACTCAGGACTCAGGACTCAGGACTCAGGACTCAGGACTCAGGACTCAGGACTCAGGACTCAGGACTCAGGACTCAGGACTCAGGACTCAGGACTCAGGACTCAGGACTCAGGACTCAGGACTCAGGACTCAGGACTCAGGACTCAGGACTCAGGACTCAGGACTCAGGACTCAGGACTCAGGACTCAGGACTCAGGACTCAGGACTCAGGACTCAGGACTCAGGACTCAGGACTCAGGACTCAGGACTCAGGACTCAGGACTCAGGACTCAGGACTCAGGACTCAGGACTCAGGACTCAGGACTCAGGACTCAGGACTCAGGACTCAGGACTCAGGACTCAGGACTCAGCCTTAGTTCAGATAAGAATAGAGAGAGATCAGACCAGATCAAAATGGCGCGAGTCTTAAGCAGTCATTTATTGGGAGTTATTATACTTTGTAATTATGAGTAATTGTACAAAAAGTGATCAATAAATCCAGTTAACCAATCCAATACCTCTCTATTAGTCACGCCCATAAACCGACAATATCTTTCAGAGTGCATCATCGTCATCAGACAATGACGTTGATGTTTGAGTCGTCATTGGAAATTAACTAGAATCAATTTTGAATGAACGATGAGAACCCGGGTCTCCATTACGGAGTTCTCAGTGGCATGATGCACACTGAAAGACGTTTCGGTCAGAGAATAAACAATAGCTAACACAAACAGACACATTCCAACGTGATATTTTTATCATCTTAGTTTCTGTCGTCGCCTCGGGCAATGGGTTGTCAGAAGAGAACGTTTCTAGAGACGCAGTGGCTGAAATACAAAAACGAAACTTGGTAAAGTATATTTACATCACACAGTGTTTGCTTGTGTGTAGAATTCATTTCCGGCTATATCTGAATGTGTTTTTCACTTTTCTTTACGAAGGGACTGTCACGACTAAGGACCAGACGAATATTTAGATTAATAACTGCCAATGTTAAAACCCGATGAGAATTAAAAGGGAAATTTTATTTGTTATATATTTTTTATTGCTTGTGGGGTGGGACCAAGTCCCTTGTACTGCGGCCACTTCTGGCCTATTGTACCAGCCCCAGATGATAGGTGAGGGTGATTGTGGATCAATTGGTGGAATGAAGATTGGCAAGGGAAACCCAAGTACTCGGAGAAAAACTGCCCCAGCTCCACTTTGTCCACCACAAATCCCACTTCACTAGGCCTTGGATCGAACCCGGGCCGCCGCGGTGGGAAGCCAGCGACTAACCGCTTGAGCTATGGCGCGGCCTTATTTGTTATATAAGTTTTCGTACTCTGAACTTCCCATGCTTTCAACATATACAAATTCCAGAGCCAACACAACTGTTTATTAACATTCATGTTTCGACCATAAAGGGCCACCCTCAGGTGCTGGAAGTCTCACACACTCAACCACCGAACTGCAACGCTCGCGTTAACATATATATTGATTGATTGATCAGTAACTGTCAGATGACAGGTCCACAGTCTCTTCCAAAACAGTTCCTCCACTTAATGTGATCTTCTGTTTTTGGAAAGAGACTATCCAGGAAAAGTGATAATGTGGTAGTTTTTCCATTTGCTTTCCACATCGCAGTACAACAGCCGTTCAAACCACTCTGGTGACGCCTGTTGCTATACGAACTTGAACCATCTCGAGCATCATTTGTTCTGTGCTTCAAGTCGCTGCTGATGACGCTGCTTCCGGCATCAGTTTTTGGTTTTTGGTGTCTCTCTTCGTCTGATGCCTACCCTTTGACCTGTCCAGCAAGGGAGGCCCTGCCAGTAGCTACGCTACCGCTGGTATAGCTCTCAGGGTCCTTGGCATACTCAAACCCCCTCACCACGATAAGGTGGAGACACCAACGAGGGGGAACATATATATATGGTTCATAAAAGGTTACTTTCTATATTGCATATATTCAATTCATCAACTAGACTTGACTAGACATTGATTCAAACAAGAATCATACTCGTACATGTGATTAAAGAGTAAATATAACAATTAGGTTAAAACTAAATAAAAAATAGATTTTTAAATGATTTTTAAAACGTCGTAAACTGTGACGAGATTCGTGTGACGCACAGCCTTCACCAGAATCTTATATTATTTTCTGTGTCAAATCGCTGTGTTTCTATCATTATGTTAAGTTTCCATAGAGAATTAACTCTTCCTTCTTCATATTGTTGGATGCCAATGGTTAAGGTTTTGTTGTCTCTTTTGTGTGGTGTACTCGTATTCCTTTTCAGTCACATTTGTTATCGAATGACTCGTCGAGGCTGGTTTAACGCCGCATCCTACGAATAACACTCAGAAATAATAAACGTAATTACCGAACTATCACTGATCTCCACACTTTACAGTTCACTACAGCACCCGATAAGCCTTTTTCCAGGCTGGTGTATCTTAGCAAGCCGTTTCTTGGTAACGGCTTCTAATGAAGGAAATTCTTCAGTTTCCGCTCTCAGCTAATCTTGTCGCAGCCGCCCTTACAGAACTCTCGTCAATTCACTGTCAACTGCCAATTCCGGAACTCTCCTTCCAATTCTCTGCTGAAACTGCCAAACTTCTCTTTGCCATTCATTCTCACTTGTCTTCGCACAACTCAACTTTCGACTGTCAATTCTCAACTGAGTCTCTTAATTATTATCAGCTGGCCTGGGGTCCTCGCTGTATAGCCTCGGGACGGACACAACAGAAAATACCGTTTCCATCCTAGCCCCAAAATACCTTGATTGTTGTTCGTGTATTCGTTGTTGCGGGAACGTGCTTACCCTGCCGTTACCTGGTAATGAATATCTACTCTGGTTCTACAATATCGGCTTTTAGGGTCATGTCACAATATTATAATTGCTCATAGAATAGACACTGACACTCCCTCATACGTGATCTATTGCGTAATTTAAGGGCATACAATAGGTTAACACAAAAGGGTTCGTTCATATGGTAACCATAAACGGTGAAATTTAAGTAAAAGCTTTCGTGTCACCGCTACATAACTTCTTTACATATGTAAATGGTTGTACATCCTAGCCAAGGCGGAAGGTTAAGTCGCCAGAAACAAAACTATTCATTCATTTCAGGACTCTGAATTAAATAGCGCTAATGATGCTCACACCCCTGAAGTTCTCACTGAATTCCGTGTTGATGTTGCTGATGCTGATGCTTCAGTCACCATGATGATCTCACAGAATTTCATATAAATAATATAATGAGTTATACTTTTTAACTAAATACCCTGGCTACAATTTTCGTGATTTTCTTCAGTTTCCTCCAAGCTAATTATGAGATATGAAATGATTTCGGAGCTGAATAAGAGGCCTGGGCTCTAAATGGGCTGGAGGAACCACTGAGAAAAATAATAATTGTGAGATATGACACCTGGACAGCAGCTGGCTGAGACAGTGTGACGTCACCACATCTCACAGGGCAGGACAGTAGCCGCCTGGGACTGTACAGTTGAATGTAACGAGTGAACTGGGAACATTCAAGCAGGATCGATGCTTGATGACGTCACTACGGCCCTTCTTCCTGCTGAGACACACGACTCAACACTTGGATCTCGAGCCCAGACTCCGCACTCAGGACTGGCAACATTTCATTTTAAAATTCTGAAGCCCCACAATTTTATTTACGAAAACTATAGAACAGGCGTGGATTCTCAGATCTCGCAACTCAAATTATATTTTCTGTTTCATATTCGGAGGACCAAGGTTGATATCTCTATCATGACTGAAGGTTTCGCGTAGTGCCATAGCTCAAGCAGTTAGTCGCTGACTTCCCACCGCGGCGGCCCGGGTTCGATCCCGGGTCTTATCAAGTGAGATTTGCGGTGGACAAAGTGGCGCTGGGGCGGGTTTTCTCCGAGTACTTCGGTTTCTCCTGCCAATCTTCATTCCACCAAGTCCTCCATCATCATAATCACCCGGGGCAGGTACAATAGACTAATCAGTGGCCGCCGTGCCGAGTGGACCCAGTTAGACTCCACCCCTCACTAAGCGAATTAAAAAAAGAAGGTTTTGCGTAATTTCTGTAATTTCCGCAGGTAAATTTTGAGGCTTATTACCTCAACTTGGACCATGGGCGCTTCCTTCCCCTTCGTCTGCAATTCTCTATTCACTAGTTATCCCACTATTTCAGCCTACGTAGACAAAGCTACTGAAAACGTCGTTCAATAAACAATATAGAAATAAATCTACTTACGCTATTGATATTGCAGCTTCCCCTCTCGTAGTAGAGGCCATGTGTAACTCATGTCCAGTGCTGGCTCACCGAGGACCTGTTCTCTTTTGGTGAATACACAGACTTCAAGTTTCCTAGTGAGCCTCCTCTGTTCTTGCGGTAGGGACATTGTTTCAGAGCGTTTTCCATAGCCAGATTACATAGTATCTAATAGCAGTTTGACCGATGCATTTGAAAGGATCCGGAAGGAAACGATCACCCCCAAACGCCTCATTATCCCAGATATTTTAATGAAAGAACTGAGGAAATACACGAAAAATATCAGTGAAGATCATAAGTGTACTGGAAGAGACTCACAGGGTTTTCTCCTGTGTAACACCGCTGAACTCAGCTGTTTCCTGCTGATGATTTATATTCTTACCCATTGTACTGTGGCGTGTAGGCCCATTTCTAGGCGACGAACGCAAAAAGTATTAGACAATGACCGCTGTTAAGTAACGGCCTGTAAACAACGGCCGTCGCTAGGTAATGACTACAACACACACGCAACACTACAAGAGCTACTGGAAGCGATGTTCTCTATGCAGTCCGTACCTAAGAGTCTTGAGATGACAGCTAAGACGAGTAGGAGGTTGGTGTGAGTTGGCCGTCAGCCTGCGAGTCAGTGGAGTGCAGTGAGTCGGTTGATGAGTGAGTCAGATAACCGTTGGGGCACAGTTGTGCCCCAACAGTTGAGCCATTCCTGTGAGAAGCTGGTAGCTGAGGCACGGGGATAATTCGGGTACCCAGAGGAATGGGATCGTCCGCCGTTGGAAGCTGTTACCAGACAACGACTGGTGAAGACACAGCAAACTGAGAAAACTTAGTACATGCTGTAGTGAAATGTAGAGTGTGTAGAGCTATAGTTTCTGGTATTTACGATCTGTAAGTGTTCAATAAATCCTATCATCAATCCAAACCCCCCCTACAGTCACTCATACGCGTGGCAGTGTTATGATCCTTACAATAGGAGTCCTCTTATTTTAGAATCTTTCGTCTTATGTTCGTTATTTAAAGACGCCTTTCGTCAGTCTCGAGACCATATACCATATATAATAAGATGATTAATGAATTTGATGCAATTGGTGAAATTATAATTGCTAGGGACAACTGAAGTACTCAAAGAAAACCTGCTCGAGTACCCCATTTTCCCCCATAAATTTCACGTGATTTCGCTTGGTATCGAATCCGGGCCACTAGCCGCCTGATTTATGGAACAGCTGGTATTTTGAAATCAGTTTCTACGAGGGGCAGCGGATCGATCCGTGATAACTAGAACGTGAAAAGGAACTTTTGTCTTCATAACTGACCATCACGAGGGAAGTGCGTGAAATAAGTGAGAATATTTCTGCATATCGGGCGGAGTGTGGCGTTTAAGAGAAGCTCCACTTTAATAATTAGGCTGCACCGACAGCAAATCCATCCAGAGATCTGCGGTGGACATTTCAATCTCAATTTATCCGGTGTGTCCACTCCGAGCGATCATGTAGTCGGATTCGACCGGCTATATGTACTAAAATAGCAAGAAGTTCTGGGAAGAACTGCAAATTGAATATTTGATACGAACATTTGAGAGGCTTTAGGGTAACACTGATGATAGGCTTTTATTACGTATGACGTTGAGATGACCTCGGGTGGCATGATATACATACCAGGTTTCATCATCATCATCATCTGTTCAGATACAAAACAATTTGAGAGGCTGAAGTGCAAATATTACGGAGAAGAGAGATTTATGAAATATGCCTTGAGACGGCTTCGCGTAGCGTGATAAACAATTTTCATAAGGATTGATACAAGCGTTGAAGCAATATTAAGGTTTTGCCTCAGCAATCAGAGACGCTGGAATATTGGTATTATTGATGGACTGCATTTATGAGTTACGCCGTTGAGATGAAATTAGGTACCTTGATATACATAATAAGTTTCATAAAAATTGGCTCAAGAATTCAAAATTTGACAGGGACTGTATAGAGACACATAGACAGAGCAGAGCAGGGTGATCTCATAAGCTTACTTTTTTTTTCAAAATAAGAAAAGTAGGTCAATTTAAATCATAACGAAGAAATTAATAAATTGTACTCTTCTCCAAGTATAATTAGAATCATCAAGTCAATGAGGATGAGATAGGCAGAGCGTGTAGCATGAATGGAGGAGAAGAGGAATGCATAAAGGATACTGGTGGGAAAGTCAGAAGAAAGAGACAACTGGGAAGACCAAGGCGTAGGTGGGTGGGCAATATTAAAATGGATCTTCGAGAGATAGGTTGAGGTGGTATGGATTGGATTGATCTGGCTCAGGATAGGGACCAGTGGAGGGCCCTTGAGAACACGGTAATTAACCTTTGGGTTCCATCAAATTCTGGGAAATTCTTGAGTATCTGCACAATTGGCAGCTCCTCCAGAAGGGCTCAGGTCCATGAGTAAATAAGTATTTTATTATTATTATTATTATTATTATTATTGGAGGTGGTGGTTTTCCCCATACACCGCGACCAATGGTCTATTGTACGTCCCCCTGTGATATTCTACCAGTCTCTATACCCTACCGGTACTGTTGCGTGCCATCAGTCCCGACTCCGCCAGCGAGTTCGGCCTCTACTGGCTCAGCGTTATCTAGATGCTTCCCCCATCTACCAGAGGCGTTAGAGACTATTGTCGGGCGGGAAATGTCCTTATAATTTGACTCAGAGGTCTCCTTGAGAAGTGCCGTAAAGCTACGACACGGGACCCAAGGCTTAAAGTCCCTCCCGGAGGACTTGTTCCCTGAATTTTTCCGCCCTTAAAAATTCCACGACCTCCGCGGGTTTGAACCCGCGTACCTTGAGTCATGAGGTGGGAACGTTACCCCTAGACTACGGATGCCGCTTAAGTAAGTAAATAAGGAAGTATAAATAAATATTTGTGAGTGTACATGATCACAAGAGAATGAAGTACATCTTTACCTCATCATTGCAGTATACTGGATCTTATGTTCAAAGTAAAATGGACACAAAAATCGCCCTACCGGAAATTTCACGGAATATACAGGAACTTCCTTCTATAAAATGGCTTGTCAAGGAACGTGGTGCCCTCAGAGATGTTCTAGACAATTATGTAAACGGTTTGAAGCTTTCGAGACGGTAATATAAAACAGAGTCTTCTCAGAGGGCCAGCTATGTCAATGGGGAATTAATGTCCGGCGTTTCAGAGGCATTTTACTGATAGAGAGATCTTACACATTGCGTACTTCACTTTGACATCGCCGATTGCACGAGACTTTATTGGATTACATCATTAGTTAGTTAGTTATTTAGAGAGGGTGGGTTTCCCCATGCACCGCGACCAGTTTGATCTATTGTGCTTCCTTCTATGATATTCTACCAGCCTCTTTACCCTACCGATAAATGGTGCGTACCATCAGTCCCGCCGAGCAAGCGAGTTCGGCCACTTGCTTAGCGGTGTCTATAATGCTTCCCCCATCAATCAGAGGCCTTAGAGACTATTGTTGGGCGGGAAACGTCCTGGAATTTGGCTCAGTGATCCCCTTTGGGGATATGAGGTTCTTTGACGTGCCGCAAAGTTACGACACGGGACACACAGCTTAAAGTCCCTCCCGGAGGACTTGAGCACAATGGCTAAAATTTTAGACAGATTCTTAATATCTCTGTAGTGGAGAACATGATGGGAAAAAATGGTACAAACCTACGTGTATTTACTTAATGTTTCCACAAAACACGTTCCTTTCTCCATGGATTTTCTTTTTTCTAAGAAAGCCAACTTTGAATTCGAAAGCTCATACATAGAGGTCAGCACTAGCTCTACACAGAAGAGACTATGTACATTGCAAAGAACCATTCCTAGAAATGAGGCGATGCTATTCAGTTTTGGTACCTCGGTAAAGATTTTTGGATGAAGAAAGCAGTCTTCTGGGATGTGACGCCGTGTAGATATTATGTTAGCTGATGTTTCGGAGGAACGTATCACCTCTATCTTCAGGGTAGAAGAAAAAAGAAGAAAATCCGCAAAAGATAAACCAGCGTGAGCAGGTACTAACATACTAGCACATGGTTCATCGCTCGCTGATTTTCTTCTTTTTTCTTCTATCCTGAAGATAGAGGTGATACGTTCCTCCGAAACATCAGCTAACACAATATCTACATGGCTCCACATCCTAGAAGACTGTTCTCTTCAAGATAATATTTAGTTCAAATCTCAGTAAAAATGTGTTAAAGAATATTGCATTGTGGTATGTTTACCGGTGTTCAGAGGTACGTGCTTTATCCATCTTCTTACTACTGGTTGATGGTATCTTTGACCCAAAATTGGGACATTTCCGAAATATCGATATAATTCTACCAGACTACACTGCGTCACAACCCTGACGATAGTGATCTTATTTAAAATTGTAAAAAGATTATTTCTTTTGAAATGTCGTGCATTGTGGTTTTGTAGATATTTAAGGACGTTTCGTAGGATTTTGTTCCCACTAACTTAAGAGTAGATAAAAATTTCACGGAACTATATTACTGCGGTGTTACATGACTAATCTATAGTGAATTTTATGTGTAATGGATTATTTTCTCCTTGCTGTCACATTGAGGAATTGTCAATCGTGCTTCAAATATAAACATCACTGTAATACCTTCCTGCCTTCTCAACAAAGGAATACATTGTAACCCTCAGAACAGATTTATTGATGTGAATTCACCGCGCTTGTTCCTTATATATAAATCCAGCCTTCAGAAAAATCCAATCATCCGAAAGACGATGAGATATAAGATTTCCAATAATACGACGTCATCTTATCGGACGTCCGTATGAGAAGATTCGGATGTTATTCTCCATCATGCATTGCTCTCAGAATAAAGGAAAACAGCCGATATTGTACATAGGGATTCTGGCTATAATAATCATAGTTTCTATAAATGAAGCTGGAAACTTGCGTGATTCAGTTGAGTCCCACAAAGAAAGGAAATAAAGACGTGCTGCACAACTATGACAAAATAATAAGTGCATTTTCGGTGTTTGGATTATTTGAACAAAAATGAACGAATCATATATTTTGAAAAGATGATGGATAGAATATTCGTACAGCAAATAACATTAAGACTTCGGTTTACACAAATATTTTTAGTAATATTTGAGCTCAAGGCCGCGCCTAAGCTCAAGCGGCTAGTCGCTGGCTTCCCACCGCGGCGGCCCGGGTTGGATCCCGGGTCTCCTCAAGTGTGATTTGTGGTGGACAAAGTGGAGCTGGGGGCAGGTTTTCTCCTAGTTCTTCGGTTTCCCCTGCCAATCTTCATTCCACCAATTGCTTCACAATCACCCTCTCCTATCATCTGGGGCTGGTAAAATAGACCAGAAGTGGCCACAGTACGAGGGACTTAGTCCCACCCAACTAGCAATAAAAAAATAGTCCCAGTTTGAAGAGGTGTCCTTTGAGGTGAAAGTGTCCTGCAGCTGGTTCCTGTTTAACTTCATCTACCAGTCAGTTCCTCAATGTCGCAGGCTTCATAACTTTAACTACATAACGACTACTATATAATCCCAATATTTTACAATTCGGTAATGATGTAACATGAATTCTATTGCCTAGCTGCATTAGCCGTAACTGCATACTCATCCCTCAAATGCTTATAAGATGACTGGATGTAATTAATGACTAATGCAGTAATTGTACCTTCCATGTGTCATTAAAATTGAACAGAGCGGTCGCCCACGTATTTGACGGTAAAGAGAAATGAACGAGTATAAGATGGATCTAACAGAATTATAACGGCAGAAAGTCTGGTTTGATTTAAAACAAGGTACACTACTTGTTTAAAAAAATTAATTTATTGCTCATTTCCTGCTCTGTATTCACTTACTGTTTTAATAATGTGGAGGAATGTATTTGCAAAGAATTTTTTTCCATGGCACTACAGCCCCAGTGGGCCTAGGCCTACCTCCATGAATTTCTCTGCCGTTTTTCTAGATCATACACCTTCGGTAGGACTCCTTGGGCGGGTGATCAGCTCGTCGCAAGGCCTCTACCTGTACTCAAATATAGAAAAACGCACACAAACATCCATGCCTTGAGTGGAATTTCAACCCACGACCTTCAAAGCGAGCGAAGACAGTACATGCCTCAGACCGCTCGGCTACCGTGACCGGCAGTGTATAAGAATAATATATAAGAATTCAGTTCGTACCTCACAGGAAACAGAACCGAACCCACGATCCCGGCTTCCAAGCGAGCGAAGACAGTGCATGCCTTAGACCGCTCGGCTACCGTAACCGGCAGTGTATAAGAATTCAGTTCGTGCCTCACAGGAAACCGATCCGAACCCACGATCCCGGCTTCCGAGCGAGCGAAGACAGTACATGCCTTAGACCGCTCGGCTACCGTGACCGGCAGTGTATAAGAATAATATATAAAAATTCAATTCGGCTACCGTGACCGGTGTTTCAAAGAATTAGTTTTGCTTTTTCTGAATACTTTTAGGCATACAATTCATCTACATAATGTATACCAAAATGTTCTGGGAAGAACTAATCGCCTACTTTCCTTTGATATGACATGGAACTCATAGAAAACCAAAATCTTATGGGGAATGAACAGGAACAAAGACTGCAATTTAATATTACTTGTATAAGTTTCCTAACAAAAAATTAGTTGGGATAAACCAACAGATATCAAGGTGAGTTAATTAACCTCGAAAGCCTAAAAAATTAGCGACATACACAGACGTATCAGACAGACGGACATGCAGACAGACAGTGACGGATACAGAGACGGGCAGCAAGTTGATTTCATAAGCATCATTATAGTTTTTCCAATACAAGGAAATAGCTTAAAAATCAAGTTCTGATTGCGTCTTTATTACAAATACTTAGCAGTTAATGCTGTTTACATACATACTCTCCTTTTATTCTGAGGATCATACGAACTAACTCCCTGGCTTTAGTCCGCAAGTGAACTATACCGACCGAGCGACCGCCGCTTGTCAGCGAAGTTAGTTCCAAATTTAACGGACAGAGGGCGTCGAGTGTTCAGCCCAACAAATACCCACGGATGTTAATTTCGGTTTTGTAGACCGGAGCCGCTATTTCCTTCAAACAGTTCCTCAATTATCCTCACGAGACTGAGTGGACCCCGTTCCAGGCCCACAACTTCTCAGAAAATCTGGTAGCGCCGGGAATCGAACCCCGGATCTCAGAATCTGTAGTCAGGAACTCTGACCACGAGACCACAGAGGCGGTCTCTGAGAATGGTACGAGCAAATAAATAAGAAGGCAGGCATAGCAACAACTGGGTTTTAAAGGCTTAGGATGAGAGAGGTGTGAAGGATTCATTCGTTAGTATGGCTGAGGGACGCTTGGTATAAAAAGCAAACACAGTTCCTCTGTGACATGTTTTACATACATATTTACATGTAACTTCAATGCAAACAGCTGCATTAGGCAAATTCTTCTTTGGGGATTGAAAACACACGCCTAAGGGAGGCAGAAAATTTCCTTTTCTTTCGCTCATATATATTAAACATTTTCCATTTTCTTCCGTTTTCATTTGTTCTTCGTGCGTACTGTCTCAAGTGAACACACAAAATGGAGGCTATTATTAATCTTCTAAGGTTTCGTTTCCCAAGTTGCTAAACTGATTTACATTAAAGTTGTATGGGGAACGCAGAAGGATTATCAACCGGTCCACTGAGATATTCTGCTGTTATTATGATGACGTCATATCTGAGCTCGCGCAGTTCTTAATCAGAGATATTACGTCATTATCCGATCGTAATGCGCATGAGCCATAAATCAACAAATTAACATTCACTCCCCGACAAATAATATATATCATAGTATTTGAGTATTTGAAGAAATTTTTTTCCCAGACTGAATTATATAGTGTGACGTGTTGCGCTATGCAGGACACCCCTCCCCCGGCCAGCAGTGACGTAACACCATCAGAGCGCTGTCGTTACTAGGGTAGCAGGCAAGTCGACACTACTTCCCTTACCCCGCCAGCGGTGACGTGACCAAGGTACGCCGCAGTTGCTAGGCAGCCGTAAACAACTCCCGACAGCGTTGTCGGTAACACCTCTAAACACGGCGCCAGCCAACAGTGGTGCCTATGACGTGGCTGTTTTCTGTGTTGTCCGGAACGGGGCTAAATAAGGAGCAGGGAAGACTATTCACAGTTATTTCTCAAGTTCTCAAGGCAGCAGTTCACGAGTTACGAGTTGTAGTCTAGCAGGCCAAGTAAATGTGATACTGCCAATGGCAGTAATTGTGGTTCTGTAAATTGTGTGATTGTAAGAGCGAATGTGAAACAAAATTCATTATATCAAATACGGCGTGAAGTTATTTGTCGCGTATACACCCAACACGTGACAATTTGGTGTCAGAATTACTCTTCTAGTTCCATAATCCTAGTAAAATATTGTCACGTGTTGGGTGTATAACGCGACAAATAACTTCACGCCGTATTTGATATAATGAATTTTGTTTCACATTCGCTCTTACAATCACACAATTTACAGAACCACAATTACTGCCATTGGCAGTATCACATTTACTTGGCCTGCTAGACTACAACTCGTAACTCGTGAACTGCTGCCTTGAGAACTTGAGAAATAACTGTGAATAGTCTTCCCTGCTCCTTATTTAGCCCCGTTCCGGACAACACAGAAAACAGCCACGTCATAGGCACCACTGNGACTCAGAAGTGAATACCAGGAATCTTCCTGGGGGTAAAGGGCGGTCGGCGCGTGAGGCAGACAATCTAACGGCAATCTGTGAGCCGATTTTATGGAAAATGTAGGAGCCTTGGCCCTAGGGCCCCCACGGCCTGTTAAAGGGTTACCTTCACAGTTTACATTTTCTCTAGTTTAATTTACGAAGTTGTCAGTTTCCAGACCGTGGAGCGTCGAATGATAGAACTGGAAAGTGCTACTTTGTCCATCGCGAAACTAATATGAAGTGAACTCGGATTCAACCTACGGCTGCGTGCTGAAGATCCAGCCTCTCACATCTGCGAAAGTTTACTTTAGCTTGTATGTATGTATGTATGTGTAAGGGTGGGCCATAGCAATTTAGCCCTTGCACCGCGACCATCACTGGTCTATTGTGCCTTCTCTTTTGTTTAACCCTTTATAAATCCTACACTTCGGATGAAATGTAGGACCTTATTAATGGAGGCGTCATAATAGTTACTTTTCTTTTTAATTCGCTTAGTGGGAGGGGGTGGAGTACAACTGGGTCCACTCTGCACGGCGGCCACTGATTGGCCTATTGTAGCCTGCTCTCGGTGATTATGATGATTGATAATTTGGTGGAATGAAGATTGGCAGGGGAAACTGAAGTACCCGGAGAAAACCCGCCCCAGCGTCACTTTGTCCACCACAAATCCCACTTGACCAGACCCGGGATCGAACTGGACCGCCGCGGTGGGAAGCCAGCGACTAACCGTTTGAGCTATAGCGCGGCCATAATAATCACTTAGTTCAATGAAGTCTATTTCCTTCCGGCTTTCCCACCAATATCCTATACGCATTCCTCTTCTCCCCTATTCGTGCTACATGCCCTGCCCATCTCATCCTCCTTGACTTGATCATTCTAATTATACTTGAAGAAGAGTACAAGTTATGAAGCTCCTCATAATGCAGTTTTCTCCAACCTCCTGTCACTTCATCTCCCTTCAGTCCAAATATTCTCCTCAACACCCTGTTCTCAAACACCCTCAGTCTATGTTCCTCCCTTAATGTCAGAGACCAAGTTTCACACCCATACAGAACCACAGGCAACATATAGTTTGTATATTCTAATTCTTAAATTTTTGGACAGCAGACGAGAAGACAAAAAGTTCTGAACTGAATGGTAGCAAGCATTAATCTTATTACATTTCTCTAGCTAATTACAAACATACTCATAATCATTTCGGGTCATACAAACTGAGGTTCCTCTATCTCTGTTCGGAAGGTGCAATCCGTTAATACACAAAGTTCTCACATTCACTGTTTGGACTTTGAGAGTCTGAAAATGTTCTCCTGTTCCGAATAGCTTTGATAAGCGCTTTGACAATATTAATTACAACGTTCAGTTCAATGTTATACGGGTGCTCTTCAATATTCTGACCGTTGTTATAAAGCCGTTAACCCTTCAAAGACCAACGGCTATATATGTACCACCCGCTTTGATATAATAAAATTTTGTGGTTCTGCCTACAGAGAGAATTTGCGTGGTTCCCATGGTTCTCAAAATAAAAATTAATTTTCCTCCCAACAAAGAGCTCTAACCGGCTGATCCCCTCATATACGAGTATGTCGTTCAGAAAGAACGTGAAATTCTATACATGAATTGAAGTTCCTTTTTATACTGCCTCTGTGGTCTAGTGGTCAGAGTTCCTGGCTACAGATCTAGATGTTCCGGGATCGATTCCCGGCCCTATCAGATTTTCTGAGAAATAGTGGGTCTGAAACGGGGTCCACTCAGCCTCGTGATGATAACTGAGGAGCTATTTCAAGGAAATAGCTGCTCCGGTTTAGAAAACCGAGGTTAACGGCCGTGGGGATCCATTACGCTGACCACGCGGCATCCTTTATCCTCAAACGTTGACAACTTCGCCGACAAGCGGCGGTTGCTCGGTCGGTAAAGTCAGCTTGCGGACTAAAACCACGGAGTTTGTTTTGCTTGTTATAAGGCTGCATGGTGGCGGCAGAAAAATAAACAACTTTTCATTTAAACCTACACTAAGTCGTAAAATATTGAGATGGAATCACGAAGACATTCACTACATATTTCGCCGAGTGTAGCAACATTTTCCGAAGACAATATAAATTTTATCTACTTAATTAGTTGAAAAAAATGTGCTTATATTGTCACATATTCCGGGTTTGCGTGACGAATAATAGTGGGTTCTGGATTTGATGACTGGATATATTGCCACTTCTTTACAATTGACAAGAGTTCACACATTGAGTTCCTTTTTAACGACGTCTGTTTGACTAACCTCTGTGGAGAATGTCTCACTGCCGCTTGAATCTACTACTACTTCAACTCACGAAACCACTGCCTTCAATAACTTGCACCGCCCCCAAATGTTCCGCTCTAGTCTTCACGAATGCGTTGTCTCGGAAACTGTTTGTTAATTCCCAAGCACCCGTTTGGTTTTCTAAATGTTTACAACTTTCAGTGTCCGTATGCGTGAAAAACGTGTTTCCTAATTAGTTTGTTTCCAAGAATAAATCCCTCCTCGGCAACAGGGAAACTGCCCTGCCCATATGCCACAATATTTTTAATAGTAGAGGAGGCACGCGGTAGCGTAGTTGGTTGAGGGGCTATGCTACAAGCCGGAAGGTCGCGGGTTCAAATCCCAATGAGGTCATTGGATTTTTTTCAATTGACCTAATCCTCCCAGCCGCACTATCGCCCTGGGGTCGACTCAGCCTCTAACAGAAATGAGTACCAGGAATTAATTAAATAATTTTCCTGTGGAGTAAAGCGCGACCGGCGCGTAAGGCTGCCAACCTTACCGCCACCTTTCAGCCAATTGCCTAGATAAGGTGGAACCCTCAACCTCTCACAACCCTATGGGCCTTGACGGCCTGTTCCAGGAATAGCTTTATTTTTTTTTTTACTTTATGGAAATCCTATATATAAGTATCCTGTTGCAGTCCTATACCCAAAACTGTACTACACAGTCCGTCAACAGTGCAATAAATTGTAAGATTTGAGGCTTTCACGGCGGTGACTATGAAGAAAGCAGTCTTCTGGGATTTGGCACCGTGTATATGTGGTGTTAACCGACGTTTCGGAGGAACGTATCGCCCCCATCTTCAGGGCTGAAGAAGTATAAGTAAATCTGCAAGCGACAACACCGTGAGACACGGTCATCGGTTAACACCACATATACACGGTGCCAAATCCCAGAAGACTGCTTTCCTCAGTGCAATAAATTGTTCCTTCTTTCTTTCACTTTCACTTTCGACACATGTTTAGGCCCTAAATGGCCATCTTCAGGTGTCTTACTACTGCTACACTGCACTAATATTGTCCATTCGTCGCATATGTGACTGCGCACTTCATGATTAAAAACGTCATACACGTTGTCAATTGGTAGGCACTAAAATAGCACACTCTGTAGTTCACTTAATTTAGATCAAATAAGATATATTAATTACAAGTATCATGTTTTTGGACACTGTTCATCGTCTTGTCTATATTTAAAACCCGTCCTGTTTATTTTTCAAAACACAACGTTTCGGAGACTGGATTCTGTCTCCGTCCTCAGGTCCGGAGATTGGGACTAGCTCTATTTATTGGGCGCAACTGAGTAGGTTTACCTGAGGATGGAGACAGAATCCAGTCTCCGAAACGTTGTGTTTTGAAAAATAAACAGGACGGGTTTTAAAAATAATCAAGACGATGGACAATGTCCCAAAACATAATATTTTTAACAATATGTACCATTGTCACAAACTCTTAGATCTTAATTAAAATCAATTTTATTATGGAAATATCCGCAATTCCCTTAGAGTACGTTGCGGTCCTCTTGCGGTACGCGACCCACATGCTCTAGACAGAAGCCCTTGGTTGTAAATTTGGGAATTATTGTATTCAGCTCCTGGTTTTGGTTCACGAAATGAGAACTTACATTCTATTTTGATGGCATATAGGAGAATAAAGTGAGGGAAAATGGAATACCCGCTGACTATAAGAAACTAATAAAAAATATTGGTCTGTAAACTTGAGAAATGCCGGTCACGGTAGCCGAGCGGTCTAAGGCATGCACTGTCTTCGCTCGCTCGGAAGCCGGGATCGAGGGTTCGGATCTGTTTCCTGTGAGGTACGTACTGAATTCTTATATATTATTCTTATACACTGCCGGTCACGGTAGCCGAGCGGTCTAAGGCATGCACTGTCTTCGCTCGCTCGGAAGCCGGGATCGAGGGTTCGGATCTG
>NW_019733841.1:939867-940156 GCF_002891405.2 Cryptotermes secundus | reverse complement strand
GCTCCACCGTGCAGATCGCTCAGAACGTCCTTCACCCTGCTCCGAGGAATAATTACCTGGGCTACTTGACGTCTTCCGGTGACGGATTCCCAGTCACGCTCTAGTACGCCGTTTCTCACAGCGAGCGATTTCCACTGGGCCCAGAAGCTTTTGTACGTGGGACTCCGATCCGCGATGTCATGCCATTCCTGTCTTCGGCCGTTTTCTACTTCCTGTAGAATAGGCCCTATGTCTGGGTCTTTTAGCTGTTCCTCTCTTAGGGTAACAGGGTCCCAGCCGGCTGCCGGTA
>NW_019733841.1:936066-936361 GCF_002891405.2 Cryptotermes secundus | reverse complement strand
ACAAAGAAGATTTGATGGCCAAATTAGACTCCTATCAAGAAAAGGCGGAGATCGGCCTCAGCGAATTACTGGCCAGATTGGAGGGCGTCAGACAGACCGACCGAAGGGAACTGAAGGAGATTATGGACGTCAACCAAGCCAGGACAGACGGAAAGCTTCAGGAGCTTACAGAAAGAACGGGAAAAACACAACGGGAACTGGAGTCAGTGGAAGTGTGCCTCTGCGCGAGGACAGATAAACTCCAGGAAGAACTAACGAAAACCGGTGCAGCAATTGAGGAAACTAAACGCGAATT
>NW_019733841.1:919884-933758 GCF_002891405.2 Cryptotermes secundus | reverse complement strand
CTGAATTCTTATATATTATTCTTATACACTGCCGGTCACGGTAGCTGAGCGGTCTATGGCATGCACTGTCTTAGCTCGCTCGGAAGCCGGGATCGTGGGTTCGAGTCCCACTCAGGGCATGGATGTCTGTGTACAGGTAGAGGCCTTGCGACGAGCTGACCACCCGCCCAAGCAGTCCTACCGAATGTCTAAGATCTAGTAAGAAAACGAAGTGAAGCGGAGAGTTTCATGGAGGTAGGCCTAGGCCCAAATGAGGGCTGTAGTGCCAATGGAAAAAAGCAGGAGCGAGACAGAAATATTTATGGAGGGTACGGACTAGATAAAGATAAAGATAAAGAATAGATAAAGATTGATAGATGGATTTTGTGAATGCGGTACTGAATCTTCGATTTCCATATAAGAGTGAAAGTCATAACGAGTCTTACAAATTTCATTGCGGAGCATTAAATGGTAAGAATAAGAAAGTTCTCTCTCCTGTTTCCTGTGGAATCCCTCGTACAGCTGAGAGATGAAACAACATCACACTTTCTTCCATATGTTTATTCTATACCGTTGAAGCAAGCTTGTATTGATTGTGCACAATGTTTCAAGTTGATAGTTCATTTACTCTTCTCAGAAATCTGTACTTTGACACTTGCCTTCCAGGCGGTCTGTTAGGTTATGTACAGAAAATGTAACGACTACTTATCAATTGCGTATGTTATTTATCGAGTAATATTTTGAATGATTGCTTACTGCAGGAATTCTCAAGTTTTCTGACCCGGAGACCCCTTAAAATAATACACAAATTTAGGCTACCATCACCGATGCTGTTTACAGAAATATTCCCTCCTGCTGCAAAATGTTGCAGGTCTATCTGTACTGTTAACAGCCCTAACCTAAACAGCTTCATAACCTCCCTAAACGTCCAGTACCATACAAAATATTCCGGTACACTCATGAAAAGTTCAATTCTGCACATTATTTCACGTACTTATCGGGCTTCACGGTAATACGGGGATAGTAAATAGATTTACAGCCTCTCTGCACCCACAGTAAGCTATAAAATGTTCCTGTACAGTCACGAAAAGTGCAGTTCTGCAAACTATTGCAGGCCCCTATCAGGCTGTACGGTGACAGCAGGAACCTAAATAGCTTTACAGCCTCTCTACACCTACAGTAAGCTATAAAATGTTCCTGTACAGTCACGAAAACTGCAGTTCTGCACACTATTGCAGGTTCCTATGAGGCTGTACGTTTACAGCAGGAACCTAAATAGCTTTACAGCCTCTCTACACCTACAGTAAGCTGCACATACGACCAGAGATTTTTTTCCAACGTAACTCTTACGGTAATAGTCCTTAACTAACATCCTCTCTGACGAGAAGATGGGTTTGTCTCTTATGAATACACTTAGTCTTTCGTCAAGATTATATTTCGACTGAACTAACTTCCTGGCGAAGCGGCCTCCCTAATCTAGAGGTAATGTTCCCACCTCATTACTCGTGGTACGCGGGTTCAAATACCCGGCGGAGGTCGTCGAATCTTTAAGGGCGGAAAAATTCAGGGAACAAGTCCTCCGGGAGGGACTTTAAGCTGTGTGTCCCGTGTCGTAACTTTACGGCACGCAAAAGAACCTCATATCCCCAAAGGGGATCACTGAGCCAAATTCCAGGACGTTTCCCGCCCTACAATAGTCTCTAAGGCCTCTGATAGATGGTGGAAGCACTATAGACGCCGCTAAGCAAGTGGCCGAACTAGCTTGCTCGGCGGGACTGATGGTACGCACCATTTATCGGTAGGGTATAGAGACTGGTAGAATATCATAGTGGGAAGCACAATAGATCAAACTGGTCGCGGTTCATGGGGAAACCCACCCTCTCTAAATAACTAACTAACTAACTAACTTCCTGGTGAACCGAATATATATCACCATCTCCAACAGTACGTGTATTACTCTGTTTCATCTTTTACCACAAGAATGTGTTTTGTTTGTCGGTTGGCTAGGAATTGACTTCAGCTTCTATTCGTTGCAGCGAGAACGTGTTACAGAACCATTGCCTAGCAATGATCATATTCGTCACAATATTAAACCTTCTGCCTTGCTAAAACCGTGCGTTGATTCAAGTATATTTTAAGTAATTCTTGAGAATATGGCTATCCTCCACAGAAAAACTCGCTATGCTCTGGGTGGTCGTGAGCTATAATTTGAGAACCCCTCATGTATTCTGAAATGTAAAATGTCCGAAAAAAGACTGTAATGTGAACCTAAACTACTAAGTAGGAATATATACCGAGGAACTGAAGAAAACCATGAAGACCGTAAATCCGGATAAAAGAGTCGAGACCTGAAATTAATACCCGCTGACGTACACATGCAGCACCAGCTGACCAACTGGGTAGATATTTAGAAAAGCAATTAAATATTGCCCATTGGGTCTTACGAGGCGATTCCTATAAATCACTAACATGTAAAATACATAAATGAACTTATTTGAACAGATTTGATCAACGCGTTGCCAGGCAACAGCTCTGTAAAGACGGTCGAACACGCAACAATAGATGAGGCTCTTTTTTCTGTGTCGTCTGCGTCGAGTAGCGGTGGAACAACGGGGTTATGCAGCCCGTTTCTAGGCAACGGCTAGATAAAAAAATTCCGCGTAAGCGATGACGTCAGCAACAGAGACGGTGTTTTCTGTGGGGTTTGTGCAGATTGCTTATAAGAGAAGTGAATGCAGTGGCAGAGTCAGTTCAAGGGCAGTTATAAGTCAGTCGTAAGCTGGATGAATAAGTCCAGAAGAAATTTTAGTTCTGAGGTTCCAGGGTGATTGAAGACGAACTAGCAAGAAGACTTCTTAGTGATTTAAAGTGCTAGTTTCTGTGTTGAGATCCGTTGCTAGGAGACGACTAGTGAAGACTGAGAATCCTAGTGCCTGTGCAACAGTGAATGGAAAGTGTGTAAATCAACGATTGCGTTGTATTCAAGTGTAATTAAGACAATTTATAACCAAGGTGCTAATATGCATAATTCGAACTAGAACCCGTTACTTTCATCACGCGTACCACCATACACGTGAGAGTATTACTCACAGAAAGGAACGTGCTCTGCTGGTTACTTACCTCACACCGTTTTTGCTTTACTTATTCTTCGACCCTGAAGATAGAAACAACATATTCTCACGGCCGGAGAACAGTCGCTGCAAGGAGTAGCCGAAACAACAGGAGACCCATCAAGAACATCCTTGGAAGAAAAGGAACGAGGGTGCAACGTTAGGCTATTCGGGACGAACAGCCCTAAGGAGGAAGCATTGTGACATGTTGCGCAATGGAGGACACCCCCTCCATACCCAGCAGTGACGTGGTAGCTCTGGCCACGGTGATGTGGCGGGTGAGTCAGCGCTCCGCCCCCCCTCCGCACTGTGACATGGCACGCAACGCCGCTGTCGACACGGCGTCAGGCAACAGCGGTACCCATTACGTAACAGGCAAACACTGCGAAAATATAAGGGAACTACACAGCCGCCGAAGGCAGTTAAACGTGTATCAGCAGCCGAAGTGAGTTCTCAAGTCAGCAGTGAACGAGTTAGAGTGTGTGATCAGGAGTGACACAGTTGGAGTATAGCGCAGTCGCGGAAAGAAGAACCGGACGCGCGTGTGATAATCAGTGACAGTCTGTAAACTGGGAAGTAATTTGGAGTGTGTAACACAGTGACACTTACGTAGCTCCCGTGCTGCGAATACGTGTAGACTACTGAAGATAGAGTGAAAAGATTATTGCGAATAGGGTTATAAAGTGTGAAACCCCGCAACAGTGTTATAATCAATTGTAGCCGATACTTGTAGGTTGTCAAATAACCCAATTAACAATCCGGACGGCCTCTTCAGTAACTAAACACATTACACTGGTGTCAGAAGTGGGATTGGACTTACACACGTGACCAACAAGATTCGAACTCAAGACACGTGACAATCTGGTGTCAGAATTGGTTTTACGAACTTGAACACGCCTTAATCTAGGACGAATTATTGAAACGAATATTACACTGCCACATTATGGACATGGAAAGAATTTTGGAATTTCTGAAGGAGATAAGAGCCAACCAAGAAAAGGAGGACAATAGGAAGAAAGACAAAGAAGATTTCATTGCAAAATTAAAAGCCGACTCGAAAGCATGGCGAGAAGAGATGGCCGCCATGAGAGACAAAATTGTGAATGCCAACCACAACGAGACTATGGCCTGCCGAGAAATGGAGGCACGCCCAGTAGAAGAAGAGCCGTCCTCAGTGGACATGAAACTTGAGGTGGCCGACCAACGACATGTACTCGTAGAGGACGCCGAAGTAATGCCGGTCGGAGAACCGAAGAAGAAAAGGCGTAGGGACCGAAACCAACGAAATATGAGGAATTCGACATGGGAAAATTGTGGACCCCAGAATAAATTGACCGTCGTCCGCAGGAAGGTGTCCCGCCGTGCAACAGTGGCATGGCGTCGGAGGAACATCTTCTGGAAATCTTGGACCCGAGGAGATTATGAATCCCGGATGAAGTTGGCTGCCACCTGCAGGAAGATATCCCGTCGCGCGACAGTGGCACGACGTTGGAGAAATGCCTTCAAGAAGGAAACTCCCCAGGGAACCTTCGGATGCCGGAGAAAGGACTTGGCGCCACGGTCTCGTGCCAGCAAGTGGCGGGAAGACCAGGAGAAACGACGACGTCAGCGAATGCAGGCCACACCCTTACGTCGACAAAGGAAATTTCTGAAGAAAGTAATGTTCAAGAATTGGACCATGTGGAGGGGTCGACCCCCTCCGAAACGGAAAAATGGAAGAGAACACAGGAGGAGCCGGTAACGTAGAAACACCGGCCTCCCTAGCAAGAATGAAAGAAGAAAGAATAAAAGTGAAGGATAAATGTAATACAACTGGATCTTCTAGGCAAGTTAACAGGAAACAGCTCGAGACGAGCTGGTTTTAAGAGCGGAGTGATTGAAACGGCCGGAGAACAGTCGCTGCAAGGAGTAGCCGAAACAACAGGAGACCCACCAAGCACATCCTTGGAAGAAAGGAACGGGGGTGCAACGTTAGGCTATTCGGGACGAACAGCCCTAAGGAGGGAGCCGTGTGACACGTTGCGCAATGGAGGACACCCCCTCCCTACCCAGCAGTGACGTGGCAGCTCTGGCCACGGTGACGTGGCGGGTGAGTCAGCGCTCCGTCCTCCCCTCCGCACAGTGACATGGCACGCAACGCCGCTGTCGATACGGCGTCAGGCATCAGCGGTACCCATTACGTAAGAGGCAAACACTGCGACTATATAAAGGAACTACACAGCCGCCTAAGGCAGTTAAAAGTGTATCAGCCGCCGAAGTGAGCTCTCAAGGCAGCAGTGAACGAGTTCTCAAGGTAGCAGCCTACGAGTTGAATTACGAGTTAGTCACGAGTTAGCCAGGAAGTCAACCAGTCAATTGTAGTCTAGCATTTGCAGTCTAGTATTTGTGATACTGCCGATGGCAGTAATATTGAGATTGTAAACTGTGTGATTGTAAGAGCGAATGTGAAATAAAATTCGCTATATCCAATACGGCGTGAAATTATTTGTCGCGTTATACATACAAAACACGTGACAATATTCTTCCGAAATGTCGGTTGACTCTGAACGGAATACACGGTGTTATATCCCAGAAAACAGAGCACTTTACAATCACCGCTACAAGAACCTCAGTTCCTACACAAGAATATACTAATTGCGTATTTTAATTGTTTTTAATATTCAGTTTTACTAAAATGCAGTACCTTGTTGTTGAATCAAATAAACGTTTTCGTAGCATGATCTAACAGAAGGACGTAGAAGAAAATTATGTGACTGGAATTTTTTTTCATACTGCTTTGCATAATTATGAATTTCATAACTTGTACTCTTCTCCAAGCATAATTAGAATAATCAAGTCAAGGAGGATGAGTTGGGCAGGGCATGTAGCACGAATGGAGGAGACGAGGAATGTATATAGGATATCGATGGGAAAAGCAGAAAGAAAACGAGCACTTGGTGACCTACGCCTAGGTGGGTGTACAATATTACAGTGGATCTTAGAGAGATAGGATGGGATGGTATGGATTGGATAGATCTGGCTCAGGATAGGGACCAGTGGAGGGCTCTTGTGAACACGGTAATGAACATTCAGGTTCCATAAAATGCTAGGAAATTCCTGAGTAGCTGCAGCTTTGGCGGCTCCTCAAGAAGGGCTCAGCTCCATAAGTAAGTAAGTAAGTAAGTAAGTTCTGCTCGGTGTCACGCTTGGAATTTTCAAATATTTTACGAAATAGGTAACTTAACCCTCCCATCACACACAGAGAAATGCATGAAGTTCCTTCATTTTTTTTTTTGACCGAACAGTCGAGTAAAACATGAGAACCCCTTCTCGCTCTACACGCGCACACAAATTCAAGCGCTCATACGTAGGATCCAAGGCCCTCACTTTCACCGAACTTCACGCCGTTATATATCAGTAGATGACATTTATGAAATTCCAGCACTGAGAAGAAGCAGATGTCTGAAGCCTGCTCGTTTAAGAAGCCATCACCTAATGGATCTTAAGAGAACTCAGTCAACAAATTCATCTTAAAACATTAAATTTCACCTGAATTAATGGTCCAATTACAGCGGTGAAAGCTGTAAAACTGTCTCTACGGAAAAAGGAAAATAGGCGAATAATTCGATTTTTCAAAATCTGATCAGTTTTCCCAACATTCCATAAGTGCTCTTCAATCAACGCATAGACTAAAATGTCTGTCAGTTATTTTATTACGTTAAAGGAAAAATCTGCCGCTCACCAGTGGCCGCGCGGTTTAAGGCATGAACCTCCGTCACCCGCTCAAACACTGGGATCATGGGTTCGAATCCCATTCGAGACATGGATGTCTGTGTACGTTTGTTCTATATTTGTGTTGTTCTGTGTGTAGGTAGCGGTCTTGCAACGGGCCGATCCCCCATCCAAGGGGTCCTACCGGCTGTGTATAGATTAAGAAACTGGAAAAGTACTCAAAGTCTACAAGGGCTGCAGAGCCATAGAGAGATAAATAAGGTAAATTTATTCCTGTAACAGGCCATGGAGACCCATAAGACGTTGAGGGTCCCACATTATCTAGACAATCGGCTCACAGGTGACGATAAGTTTGTTGGCCTTATGCTCCGGTCGCCCTTTATCCCCCAGGAAGATTCCTGGTACTCATTTCCGTTAGTGGCTGAGTCGACCCCAGGGCCATAGTGCGGCTGGAAGGATTAGGCCAATTGAAAAAAAACACCTCATCGGGACTCGAACCCGCGATTTCCCGGCTTGTAGTATAGTGCCTCAACCAACTATGCTATCGCGTGCCGCAGATAAATACGGAAAAATCTTATTTCTAACCTGTGTTTAACGGTTCTGTTTTTCTAATTTTTATTATTTTTTAATGTTTATTTAAGAACATGACGAAATATATTATGGCCTGAATAACACTAAATGCAGTGCAGTATGCCCGCTTTTCGGTACTATTTATGACCCAGTACTCATTTGATTGGGCTGAGAATAAAGTTTATTCAAATGAAACCCGGTCGCGGAGTTTCTAGCGATTAATCTCGATAACAGGTGATGAAGTGGCTATGTTCATGATATTCAGGCAACTGACCACAACGTCGGAAACAGAAATATTCATTTTAAAATGCTTGTGTGGCAACTCCATTGAAGACTGATTTTAACAACTATATTCCTACGTCCAGAACACTCCCCAAACGGATATCATTTGAACGCCTCTAAAAGAAATCAATGTTTACTCTGATAATATGTATTTCCAGATTCTAACTACCATACAGGAACAGAACAAAACAAATCTACACACATGCACACTCACGCGAAGTAAAAATTATTTAGTCCATGCAACAGCGAATATTGCAGATACCTCGAAAACTAAGCAATACAATGTTCCCAGAATATCAGAGAATCTATTGACTAATACCTCATATGGACTGACTCAATTTTCGTATCACTGTCAAAGCCATTTCAATGAATTTAATTTTTTCTTCATAACCAGGTGAGCTCAAAGACGTATTGTTTGCCATTCGGCTGCGTTCTTTTGTCCTGTCCGCAGTGACAAAAGACAATGGCGTCTCTATGTTCGTGTTACTGTGTAGAGTTTAAATGTGTAGAAATGTCCCGGAGGCATTGCTTTTGTGGATTGCGCATGCGTAATAAATGCTCATGTTCGGAGTTTCGTAGTCAGGTCGTTCGTTTTCCTTTAGAACAAAGCTTTCCGAAAATGAAATTCTGCATAACCTAGCGGTTTGTGGGATTTGTGGTGGACAAAGTGGCGATAGGGCAGGTTTTCTGCGAGTACTTCGGTTTCCCCTGCCAATCTTCATTCCACCAATTGCTCCACAATCACCCTCACCTATCATCTAGGGCTGGTACAATAGGCCAGAAGTGGCCGCAGTATAAGGGACTTAGTCCCACCCCACTAGCAATAAAAATACATTCATATGTACTTACGTATTTGCAGAGGATACACACTACTTATATGCATGTTTACATACATAACGTTCATTCATAATTTAAAATCATACATAAGACACATTTATAAACAAAATAGACTGCATCCATATACTTAGCTTACATACAAAGCCTAGCCACATGCCACATATCTGCATAATCTATGTATGTGCGTATATATATATATACAGTGGTAGCGTAGTTGGTTGAGACACTGTGCTATAAGCCGGTAAGTCGCGAGTTCGATTCCCATGGGGTTACTGGATTTTTCAATTCATCTAATCCTTCCAGCCGCACTATGGCCAGGGGCCGATTTGGCATCTAGCAGAAGTGAGTACCAGGAATCTTTCTGGGGGTGTGGCCGGCGAGTAAGGTTAATAACCTCATCGCCATCTGTGAACATGTTGTTTAGAAAATGTGGGAGCCTCGATGTCTCACAATCATAATGGGCCTCCACGGCTTATTACAGGGATAGTTTTACATGAAACGTGTTACCTGCATACATTACTTCTGCAGGATGTCCTAGGAGGTAAAGTAAATATCCTGAGAGGTCATAGTATCGGTCAATCTAAGCAAAACTGTATATACACACGTGTCCTATTCCGAACGGTTTCCGAGATACAGCTGTTTCACTGCACAGTACACTGTACAGACGAGCATCGCGCCATGTCCTCACACGAGCTGCACCGAGATAGAGCGCTTTCACTGTACAGTACACTGTACACTGTACAGACGAGCAACACGCCATGTCCTCACAGGAGTTGCACTAAGATAGAGCTATTTCACTGCACAGTACACTGTCCACTGTACAGATGAGCACCACGCCATGTCCTCACACGATTTGCGAAGTGCATTGATGTCGGCAATGGAATTTTCGAAATTGTATTTTACTGCGTAAACTGTAGCAACTTTATTACTTGATTAAAAAATTCCTGTATTAGAAACACTGCTTAAAGTCACTTTGATATAAAAAAATTTTTGAACTGTACGGTGAAATAACTGTATCTCGGAAACCGTTCGGAATAGGACACATGTACATATACAGTTTATGCTTAGAATGCCCGATACTTTGTCCTCCCAGGATACTGACCATTCCTCCTGGAACACACTGAATAGCCTATATAATGGACGCTTCTCTGCTCATGTCGTTACTGCCCGGCGAATATTCCACAACTTACTCTTTTCTCCAACTACTCCGCTTATAAGAAATCGGCACGGACTTCGCAGAAGACACTGTTTCTCTGTTGCTGATTAATAATATGTTGCCTAGTAGTGGGCGTTGTTATTTTTTCTCCGTCGTTACCTAGCAACGGATCTCTGCACGTTAATATATATTTTAAGAGCGTACAAGATATGAATCTCCTCATTATGCAATTCTCTCCAGTCCTCTCTTACTTTTACTCCCTTGTCCTTGTCCTTAATCAATTAAGCTACACCATTAAGACGTATGGGGAAGTGGAGCCATACTTTCACACTTTTTGTCCTCGGTACTCGTATTAGTTGAGTGGTCAGTTTCACGCTCCTGCCACTTTAAATTCCGTGAAAGAGCCCCTGGTGCCCACTGGTTAGGCTGCTGAGTGTGTCCCAGATTGGGTCTCGACTTTATGAAGAAGAAAAACGTCTCATGCTTCTGCCTGGAATCGTACACCGGACATCCAGTCCGTACCCAGTCTTAATAACGACTGACCTCTCGTGGTTCTTTATGTTATACATCATATAATTGTGCATGCCTACATATATACACAAAAATTTACATAACGTACATACACGTTCGTTCGTAAATACCCCTGGCAAAATGGTTCTGCACAATGTGAAAACGGATTATATGAATCTTCAACTGAAAGGTCGAAGTTCAATGCTTAGTTTACACGTGTCCGGACAAGTCTGACGCAGCAAGGACTGCGTGAAATGGTTCAGTTCTATAATGGAATTATACAGGGTGAATCGTATAGAACCGGCCCGATGAATTTGCTAATAATTCCGCAGGTGATGCATATAACCGCTCACAATTACGACATGATAATCCATGGGCCGTGCTGAGTCGAATGGTGTGCGCATGATCCGGCAAGTGGCAGCCCTTATGCTGCAAGGTCAAGGACAATCCCGATACGTGTCTGCAGTGCGCAGGCGACAGTCATGGAGTATACTGTTGAACAGCGAGTGTTTCTGGTGCCTACTTGAAAATGGCGGACACTTTCAACACCTGCTCTGATCACGGCACACAATCCAAGATAAGATATGTGTAAATTACTTTTATATCTCCATGGTATATTTTATATTAGCCGGTCAAGGTAGCCGAGCGGTCTAAGGCATGCACTGTCTTCGCTCGCTCGGAAGCCGGGATCGTGGGTTCGAATCCCACTCAGGGCGTGGATGTCTGTGTGCGTTTTTCTGTGTTTGTGTACAGGTAGAGGCCTTGCGACGAGCTGATCACCTGCCCAAGGAGTCCTACGGACCGAAGTGAACGGAGTTCGTGGAGGTAGGCCTAGGCCCACTGGGGCTGTAATGCCAAGGAAAAAAAATTATATTACAGCTCATTTCGTCGGGCCGCTTCTATATGAATCACCCTGTAGCTTACATTCAGAGTTCGAGTGTTTATGAGAAGCAGAGGCTCAGTCACAGCTGGAAGCTTCACTGGAGCCTGTAGGGTGCGAGAGTTACAAGATATCTGAACAGGGTTCAACTCTCGGGGTTGGAACTCTCTCTTACTGGTTGGCCGTTCTAATGCAGGTCTGGTCAGATTCAGAGGAGAATCGATACAATTATCCCACAAAAAATAGGGTTTTGAAGTATACCCTGAGGCGTAAAAGCAGCTTATTGGTCCAGTTGGCCGGCTAAACTTCCCTCTTCATTCCCCAGAGCACACAGACGGTTGTGAATGTTTTATAGCAGCGGCTACTTCCTGCGACTTTTTGTTCTGTGACCCTGGGTTCCTGTCAAATACTGAACTGATCATACTTCTGGTATGTAAGGTAAATTTGTCCCTGTGCTTGATTACTTAAGCACTAAGCCGTGAAGATAAAAAGGAAAGGTTAAGGTAAGGGTAAAGTTAAAGACTGGAGAACCGGTCACGGTAGCCGAGCGATCTAAGGCATGTACTGTCTTCCCTCTCTTGGAAACCGGGATCGTGGGTTCGAATCCCACTCAGGGCATGGATGTTTAGTTTGTGTGTGTGCGTTTTTCTGTGTTTGTGTACAGGTAGAGGCCTTGCGACGAGCTGATCACCCGCCCAAGGAGTCCTACCGAATGTGTAAGATCTAGAAAAACCGAAGTGAACGGAGAAGTTCATGGAGGTAGGCCTAGGCCCAATGGGGCTGTAGTGCCAAGGAGGAAAAAAACGTAAAGTTAAAGATAGAGTTAAAGTTAAAGTTAAAGTTAAAGTTAAAGTTAAAGTTAAATGTAAAGGTAAACTTAAAGGTAAATTAGCCCAGTCATTCTCGGGTCCGAGTCCCATGGGACTCGTGATCATATTTTACCGTCGCCTTCTATGACTCGCAGGGTTAAGGCGGAAGTATTCGAACCCAATTCCACACGGGAGTACAATTAACTTTTAAATTTGTCTCGGTTATAACATCTCGGAACTGACCGCATATAAAACACCGTTCATTGTTGTACTCCAAGCCTTTCCTTCGGAACATGTTAGTTCTGATGCCGTTGCCCAGTAACAGCTGTACATTCTATAATACAAAGAAAACATTTGTACATATAACTTCAAACTGTGAAGACAGTACGCACGTTTAGATGAGACCTCTGAATTTTTTTGAAGGTAAGAGATTCGAATACGAAGTACAAAAGATTCGGATTGAGTCTCTTTAACTTGCTTATATAAATTTGAGAAAAAACATTAAAATATTTTATGAATGTTTTTCAATTCCTCCTCAGCCTTATACTAATTTCCTTACAGATCACTACCCCATAGTTTCAGCATAACAGAACTGTATCATTTCCACTTAGGGGTTTTAGAGTTTGGAATTTTTTCCCCTTGGCACTACAGCCCCAGTGGACCTAGGCCTACCTCCATGAACTTCTCCGTTCACTTCGGTTTTTCTAGATCTTACACATTCGGTAGGACTCCTTGGGCGGGTGATCAGCTCGTCGCAAGGCCTCTACCTGTACACAAACACAGAAAAAGGCACACACAAAAACTAAACATCCACGCACTGAGTGGGATTCGAACCCACGATCCCGGCTTCCGAGCGAGCGAAGACAGTACATGCCTTAGACCGCTCGGCTACCGTGACCGGCACAGTTTGGAATATCACCGCAATTTCCTGTCAACGAAATGCAAACAAAAGAACTTTGTAAGTTATATGCTATACGAAGTCGTTTCCAAGTATCGACATTGTGGATGCCATAAATTTGTTGGGTTAAAACGGGCATTTCCAGGTGTTCCATAAAGGAGGATATCGCCTAAGGCGGAGAAGTTCTAAGGAACTTTCATTTTGACACACGTCACGCAGGAAGTCGGCAATCCCTTAGAGAAATGTGTCAGTGATTCCTCAAGTAACAAATTGTATTCTATATACCGAGGAAATATTGCTTCTGAATGGAGAGTCTTTACATTGGATCCTATTTCTGTAATATCTTATAATTCTCTGAACATCTGCAGCTGAAGATATTTAAAGGAGTTGTGTTTGCGGAAACCTTGTGTAACAACTTCCCATCACCTTCAGATTAAAGTATTTATTCCATAGTAAAATCAAAGTTCGCCGGTCACGGTAGCCGAGCGGTCTAAGGCATGTACTGTCTTCGCTCGCTCGGAAGCCGGGATCGTGGGTTCGGATCTGTTTCCTGTGAGGTACGAACTGAATTCTTATATACAGTGCGTACAATCAAGTGCGCGCCGCGGCTGCAATTATGCCGTGAGTCATACCACCGTAGAACGGATGCAACTCCTCCCCGCGACTGCAGTGCCGTTCCCCGATAGCGTGAGCGTAGTGGTGTCGCTGAGTCTCCGTCCATCAGTTGCTCTACATGCACACATTTATAAGAATACAGTAAAAAGATAACTTACCGTGGTTTATAACAGGTGCTGAAAGTGACCTCCTTCTGCTTGCAAACATGCCGCGCATCTCACAAATAAATTACGCGACACTCTCTGAAGTTCGTCGACGGTAATTGAATGAATTACGCGTGTAATTTCATTTTGAAGACTATCAATGCTGCGGGGATTATTTTTGTAGACTTTTTGCTTCAGGTTGCCCCAAAGATAATAATCAGAAATACTGAGATCTGGGGATCTGGGAGGCCACAGTCCTCTACTGACAATTCTGTCTTCAAACACTTCCTGTATTGCGACCATGGATGCATTAGCCGTATGTGCTGTAGCGTTGTCCTGCTGAAAATACCCGTATTGTCTTTCTTCGGCATTCA
>NW_019733841.1:913422-919241 GCF_002891405.2 Cryptotermes secundus | reverse complement strand
TTCTTATACACTGCCGGTCACGGTAGCCGATCGGTCTAAGGCATGAACTGTCTTCGCTCGCTCGGAAGCCGGGATCGTGGGTTCGGATCTGTTTCCTGTGCGGTACGAACTGAATTCTTATATATTATTCTTATACACTGCCGGTCACTGTAGCCGAGCGGTCTAAGACATGTACTGTCTTCCCTCGCTTGGAAACCGAGATCGTGGGTTCGAATCCCACTCAGGGCATGGATGTTTAGTTTGTGTGTGTGCGTTTTTCTGTGTTTGTGTACAGGTAGAGGCCTTGCGACGAGCTGATCACCCGCCCAAGGAGTCCTACCGAATGTGTAAGATCTAGAAAACCCGAAGTGAACGGAGAAGTTCATGGAGGTAGGCCTAGGCCCACTGGGGATGTAGTGCCAAGGAAAAAAATCAAAATTCTCCCCTTGTTTAATTAAGCGTCATTCATAAAGAAATACGGGGGGAGTAGAAATATAGATCAATGCACTATTATTCTCTTCACTAATTTGGGTGTGATTCTTCAGCTTCAAGCCCTGGTTTATTTTCCTCCTGATGAAAGCACCGAGTGTACCCATCGGACAGAAAAGTGAGCGGAGTGGTGAGTCGATCCGGACGCTATGGTGCACAGAAAACACTTTGCTTCTACTTGGAAGCTAACCTTTATACTTTGTTCGTGCAGCCAGTAACTTGTGTACTACATTGGCTGAGATCTCTACTTCCTTTCCAATATACTACGTAAACGATACTATGGTGGTGATAATTATCATAATTTCGAGGATTTTTGTGTATGTAATATCTGAGGTTTTCGCGGCGGTAACTATGAATAATTCCGTCTTCTGAAATGTGTCGCGTTGTATATCTTGTATGAACCGATGTTTCGGAGAAACGTATCACCTCCATCTTCAGGGTGGTAATACGTTCCTACTAAACATCGGTTCACACAAGATCTACACTGTGCCACATCCCAGAATACGGAATTATTCGATTTTTGTTTAGTTTACTGAGTTGCGTTACTAACATACATTCATGTCCACATAACACCATGTTTTGTTGGCACATAGGTTCAATACATACAAACATAAGAACTACCATACGTACAAACAAGTTACATTGTCTAAGTATTGCTATCACTATCACTAATAAGATCACCACTACTCTACCATTACTGTTTCTGTTCTCAATTAATTTTCTCATACATATTGTGACGGAATATGACCATTTGCTAAGCAACGGCTAGGTAAACAGTGCCTAAAAGTTTGGATAATAACAGAAGTGGAAGTTATTTTTGCTAGGCAACAGCAAAGAAAACACTTCTTTCCGCGGCAATGAATATTAACAAAGGCATTCCGGTGACAGAACAAACGAAGGAGCTGTTATACAGAGTGACTTCTATCCCGACGGCTTGGCAGTTACAGACACAGTACAGTCGTGAATCCAAGAGAATCCCGTGTGGAGGCGTGGTCCAATACCTCCACCGTGACCACGCGAGCCGTAGTAGACAACGAAAAATGAAGTCTCGAATCTGAGACAGTAAAATATGGCCACGAGTACCAAGGTACTCGGAGCCGAGAAAGACTGCGCTGGCAAGGGCCAGCAGCACATACAAAAGACATACCCGTCCTCTCGTCAGAGAGGGCACCCCACAAAAAACAATACCATAACTGTCAAACAGTAATAAATACCTGGTCATGAGCCCCAGATGGGGCTCTACACCAAGACTTACTGACTGACTGACTGACTGACTGACCGTCAGTCGCAATGAGACTGACTTTGATTCAAGAATAGTAGAGTTGAGTCCGAGACTGGAGAGAAATTCTTCATAGATGTCCTTCATACGACATTCAGATGGGGCTTCAGTGTGTGTCAACTGTTATAATCCACTGTAATTGTAAAGAAGTTCCAATAAACTCAATCATCAAATCCAGAACCCATTATTATTAGTCACGCTAACCCCATACGTGACAATATCTTACTTTAACTTCCATCTAACCTCTAGAAAGGAAAAGCTTTCCCCCATTACTTCTGTGTCCCATTTACATTTAGTTTCAAATAAATTCTTTTGTATGATTTTTATCGTAGTTACATTTTTCAGCTAATTATTTCCCTTTATGCTATGTTCTAATTAATATTTCACCATTTACAGCTACACATTCTTGCCTCAACTTTTCATTTCAGGGCGTTTTAGCAGTCATGGGCTTAGAATCCTGCCACCCCCCCAGATATCGGTGGCGACCCCTTGTCAAGGATTGTGACACAGAGTTAAAACCTCTTGACACTTATTGGCTGGGAAACAGTTTCGAAATTCTGTCACGTAACCTCCCTTCTGTAGGGGTCAGGTTCATTTTCTCAGCTCTTCCAGCTACATGTCGGGATTGTATTTTCAAAGAGGCCACAGCCAATTACTCTCAAAATCATCCCATTTAACAGAGTCCCGTCAAAAATCTTGAAATCAGTGATTATACGGGAATTGTCGTTTTTCAGTATACCGGGAGTATACCAATATACATGATGTATAAATTATTACACAGATCCTAGCTTTTATCATTCTGTGGAACTTAATAACTTTCCATGGTAACTATCTAGGGAGACCCATATATAACGGACGCAGGCAAGAGTATAAAGCACCGGCTGTGAAATTTTAATGAACAGCAATATTTAGTAGTGTTACTACCGCACCCCATGTCCTCCCTCCCTCGCTGAGTCTGTTGCAGAATTCTCTCCGAGAATATCTGCGTTCATTTCCAGGTCAGGCCATTAAAGACTGAGACAACGAAGGTTATTTCTTTTGGTATGTGATATTATGTAATGTGATAGAAGTTACCAACATTTCGGGGAAAATTATTGAAGCCATCTTAAGGATCTAAAAGTGAACGTAGCAAATAAACAGCAAGCAGCAAACAGAATCAGCATTACATCTGACTGTACATACTTTCCAACCCAGAGCCGCTCTGGAAATTTCTGGTATTGCTACCATTCAGACCAGAATATTTTGTTTTCTCGTCAGCTGTCCAAAAACAAAATAATTAGAATATACAAAACTATAATTTTGCCTGTGGTTCTGTATGGGTGTGAAACTTGGTCTCTGACATTAAGGGAGGAGCACAGACTGAGGGTGTCTGAGTACAGGGTGCTGAGATTATTTGGACAGAAGAGAAATGAAGTGCAAGGTCCCGGGTTCGATTCCCGGCGCAACCAGATATTCTGAGTAGTGGGTCTGGAACGGGGTCCACTCAGCCTCGTGAGGATAACTGAGGAGCTATTTCAAGGAAATAGTGGCTCCGGTCTAGAATACCGAGATTAACGGCCGTGAGAATCCGTTGCACTGACCACGTGACAACCTCTGTCCGCAAAAAGTTGGCATTAACTTCGCCGAAAAACGGCGGTCGCTCAGTCAGTATAGTTTGCTTGCGGACTACAGGCCATGGATTATATATATATATATATACGTATATGAACAGGAGCCGGGATAGCTCAGTCTGTATAGCGACTGGCTACGGGCTATAGGACGGAAGAGTCGGAGTTCGAGTCCCAGTGAGGCAATAATTTTCACTTCTCCATGTCGTCCGGACCGGCTGTAGGGTCCACCCAACCTCCTATACAATATGTACCGAGGCATTTTCCCTCGAGAGTAGAGCGGCCGGAACGTGAAACTGACCACTCACCTCCAAATAGTACCGAGTTCAAGAAAATGTGGATCTATCCATCCACTCCCCATACGCCTTCATGGAGTAGTGCTTAATTAGTTAAGCACATAATCAACTTTACCTTACCTTAATGTACACAACATTAACTCACAAGTACACGGCGCACAATAAGCATATTCTTTTGTGATCTTAAAGCCACTGTCAGCTTATCCCACTACATAGCGCCCTACAGCAATAGAATTAATGAAAATCGCATTGCAATGATTTAAAAAGACCACGACATAATCAGTGTAAAAACCCGGGCATTTCCCGGAGGTGCTGAGGAAAACTACGAAAATCTTCAGGATAGCTAGTGTCCCGATTGGGGTTCTAACCTAGGTCTTCTTAATACGAATTTTAATTAATTAATTCTGCTTTAATTCGCTTAGTGGGGGTGGAGTCCAGCTGGATCCATTCGGCACGGCGGACACTGACTGGCCTATTGTACCTGCCCCGGGTGATTATGATCATGAAGAATTTGGTGGCATGAAGATTGGCAGGGGAAACCGAAGTACTCCGAGAAAACCTGCCCCAGCGCCACTTTGTCCACCACAAATCCCACTTGACCAAACCCCGGGATCGAACCCGGGCCGCCGAAGTGGAAAACCAGCGACTAACCGCTTGAGCTATAGCGCAGCCTTTCTTAATACGAATCTAGAGCACTATTGCTGTATTAACTTGCTTGGTGATACTGCACAATATATATATATATATATATATATATATATATATATATATATATATTTCCTAGTTTAATAGAACACTATTCAACACCGTGTCTCAACACGAACATGTCAAGCAGTAATGTTTGTGGTGTTTGTTGAAATTATATTTTACTGTAAAATGGAATCTATCCCACATTGATATTGATCTGTATAACGAAAGGACTGGTCAAATTTTGTCGTCATGAATTATGTCATTGTTATGATGTAAACTTGACTCGTAGGCCCAGGTATTGTTCTCGTGGTAGCGGGTTACACGTTAACCACGTTTTGATAGTTGCAACGGACGTATAACTGCTGGTATGGTAGAGTTGAAATGTTGGTATACGTTATGCTGTATTCTTGAAACCTTCATGTGTATACATAAAGTTATATAACAGAACTTATTCGGTTAATGAGTACAGATAGTATTAGAGAACTAATTTTGATAAAAGGCATACATGTGTTGATGTTATGATGAACACTGTTTGTTATTAAATCTGAGTTCGGGCATTTGAAAGCTGTTATAATTATAACAACCGTATATTTCTCTATTTGTTAACGTTCCTGCATATGTTGGAATATTTTGCAGATGTTTATAAATGTTTCAGTCTCATTTTCGACATTTTATTTAATGGTTAGATGCATGTATAGTATCCTCAGTCATATTACATTTTCTTGTTGGTAGGAAATTGAGGATGAGAAATAAAAATAAATATTAATTAATAAACAGGAGAGGATATTCAAATAAAATATTATATTTGCTAAGATGCAGGATGGTGTTTCTCTGAAAACAACGGGTAATTCTACGAAGTATATTAATACATTTGAAATTTTGTGGTTAACAATCCTATTGAATAATAATCCTCTTTAATAATATCCTCCTACTTTCCAAGTCTCTGTAGTGACATTTTTCTCACGAAACATCTAAATGTGTTCATCTTCACTCCCATGCATGTTATGTGTCTTGTTTCGTCTTGTCACCCATGACCCGGTTTCTCTAATAATGTTTGACAAAGAGTGAAATTTATGAAGGTTTTCATGAAACAGCTTTCTCCAACCTCCTACTATTTTATCCCTCTTAGATCCAATGTTCTCCTTAGCACCCGGTTCTCAAGCGACCAATTTTCTGACCCATAATAGTCTACAGGTAAAATTATAATTCTCCATTTTCAGACAGCAGACGAGAACATAAGATGTTCGATCCTGATTGGTAGCAAGCATTACCCAAACTTAACCTGCTCTTAATGACCACATTAATAAAACTGATTTGTTTTCTGTATTTCCAAAATATTTTAATTTTATCATATTATTATTATTATTATTATTATTATTATTATTATTAGTAGTAGTAGTAGTAGTAGTAGTAGTAGTAGGAGTCGAGATAGCGCAGTCAGCATACCGGCTGGCTACGGAATGGACGGCCAAGCTGTCG
>NW_019733841.1:875728-913411 GCF_002891405.2 Cryptotermes secundus | reverse complement strand
ACTCCCTTATACGTCTTCATGGCATAGTGCTTAATTAGTTAAGAACAGGGACAACTTTACCTTATTATTATTATTATTATTATTATTATTATTATTAGTAGTAGTAGTAGTGGTAGTAGTAGTGGTAGTAGTAGTGGTAGTAGTAGTAAGTAGTAGTAGTGGTAGTGGTAGTGGTAGTGGTAGTAGTAGTAGTAGCAGCAGCAGCAGCAGCAGGAGAAAAAGAAATATGTATAAGCGTACAGCTACACAGGTCTGAGAGTTCGTGCTTTCATTTCGTGCATTTGTAAAATTGGATCCTTCACGTTTTGGATTAATTAAATTGGAACTCGCAATGACGTCAGAGAAGTATCAGGGTGATAGAAGGGTGGCAAGGCCGGATTATCCGGGGTGCACTTGCTCCAGGCGCCCGGGAGTGTTTTTTTAATAATGTAGGCAGTATATCTAAAGTTATTTTTTTTAACTTCACTTCCATTCATTTCATAGCCCATTCATATGAAAATATCCTTTGGCCATGTTCATATAAAAACAACAAGGGGCATGAGCCTAAAAATAACAGCGTCAGGATTAGAAACTTCCTGCGCCTGACAATAATCCTGCAAGATTTGTCATACTGACTCACCATATATACAGTCTAAAAGTAGGATGGAAAGTAAATAAAGAATTAAAAAGGATTTAGAAAGTATTGTCGTAATCAAAGGATTCTCCGGTAATTTCACTGAAAGAATTGAGGAAAATCATAAAAGAGCTAACTCAGAAAATCTGGTCTCGCAATCGATATTCGAACCAAGTATCTCCCGGTTACAAGTCTAGAACTTTACCTCTACACTAACTTGCTCATTGAACCGGTAAACTTAATTTATTTATCACATATTAGCCATTCAAAGTGAATACATCAGAAAGCACTTAGCGTTAACTTCAAGTTCTGTATCTCAGTAAGGATTAACCAAGGAGAGACCTCGTGGAATATAATTTCATAGGCTTGGCTTACAGTACAAACTTCCAACGGCACAGATTGTGTCCCTAATGTAAACTTACAATGCAACAGTAAAATGAAATGCAATTTAGCTCATAGGTTAATATGTTGGACCCTTGCGTAGATTGTACACAATCTTACGAATTATTTCTGTGTGCGCGTGTGCGCGGGCGCGCGAATGGGAGGGGAGGGGCGTTAATTTACGAAGCAGTCAATATCTGGACCAGGCCGAATGTAGATCTGTGATTTGAAAAGAATTTGGATTGAAGTCTTGAGGCTGTTAGCTCACACACTCACTCATGGAGCTGAGCCCTTCTTGAGAAGCGGCCAATTGTGCAGCCACTCAAGAATTTCCCAGCATTTCATGGAACCCGAAGGTTCATTACATTGTTCACGAGAACCCTACAGCGGTCCCTATCCTGAGCCAGATAAATCCAATCCATACCATCCCATCCTATCTCTCTGAGATCCATTTTAATATTGTCCACCCACCTACGCCAAGGTCTTCCCAGTGGTCTCTTTCCTTCTGCCTTTCCCACAAATATCCTGTATGCATTCCATTTTTTCCCATTCGTGCTACATGCTCTGCTCATCTGATCCTCCTTGACTTGATCATTCTAATTATACTTGGTGAAGAGTACAGGTTATGATGCTCCTCATTATGCAGTTTTCTCCAACCTCCTGTCACTTCACTCTCTTCGGTCCAAATATTCTCCTCAACACCCGTTTATCATACACCCTCAGTCTATGTTCCTCTCTTAATATCAGAAACCAAGTTTCACACCCATACAAAACTGCAGGCAAAATTATAGTTTTTTATATCCTAATTTTTATGTTTTTGGACAGCAGACGAGAAGACAAATAGGTTTTGGACTGAATGCTAGCAAGCATTATCCGAGTTCAGTTTCCTCTTAATTTTCTCCTGAATCAGGTTTTGATTTATTATAGTCGTTCCCAAATATCTGAACTGTGCCACATTTTCAAAGTATCTGTTTCTTATCTTTATGTCATGATTTTGCCCTGCATTTTGGTGACGAGACAGTAACATATACGTAGTGTTCTCTGTGTTGACTTCTAGACCAACCTCCTTATTAGCGTCAATTAAAGTTCGCGTGTTTTTCTTTATGGCATGTACATTATCAGCCAGTTGATTCACATCATGAAGGTAGTCGTGATATACGTGATTAGCTTAGTATTTTCAGAGAGAAAATGGGGAAAACTACGGATAATCCCAGTGAGGGTAGGCAGGGTCCCAGCTGAGGTTCAAAATGATCACCTCCTGAATCCAATTCTCGAGTGTTGCCGCCAAGACCAGCTTCTTCGGTTCCTGGAATTTATTTATGAACTATTGTTTATAAACATACTGCCACGCAGTGTGTGTGACTATAGACGGGTCTGGATTGGTAAATGGGTTTATTGATCACTTACAGGTCATAACTATAACACTATCGCTATTTCCATACTTCGCAGTTCACTAGAACACACACAGTCTAAAGGCTCGTCCACATTACTCGTGCTTGTGTTCGCCAGGCTTGTGCTCGCCGGGAGACTCGTCTGGCTCTTAAATCTTCGTCCACACTACTTCAGTTGCTCGCCAGGCTTCGGCGCGTGAGGATCCGTATATTTACTCGTAGTGTGTATAGGCTGTAGTCGTATTTTAATTTATTGGCAATAGTTCTTAAATTAAAAATTTGCTTGTCTCGTGACTTGTCATATCGTCCACATTACTCGCGAGCATAGCGAGTCACACGAGCACGAGCATGAGCACGAGTAATGTGGACACGCCTTAATGTTCTGTCTGTTACTAGACCTTACCTGGTAACGGCTAATTTTGTAATGACCATTATTTTGTTTTCTGTGACACAGTTTCACTGACCTATATCATGATCTGTTGCACTGACTAAGCTCAAGTCACAGTTAAAGTCACATTTCGACTGACGGTCATTCAGTCAGCAAATATTGGTGTGGAGCACCATTTGGGGCTGAGACCAGATATTTATTACTGTGTGACAGTTTTGGTCTTCTTATTGTGGGGCTCCCTCTCTGACGAAAGGACGTATCTGTCTTTTGTCAGAGCCATTGTCTGCAGTAGTAAGTCATTTGTCATAATGTAAAGGATACTTACATTTTGCATGTTAAACACGTTAATAAATGTATATAAAATATATACAGGGCTTCTGTCAGTCGAGGCTCGGTACAGCAGATTATACTCTATTTCTAGTAGCTTCCGCTACAACGGCAGTCTAGTCACTTGAACGGTCGTATGCTTGACCGCCGCTAAGTTTAAACCTCTTATATTTCCTATATTGGGCTTCTCTTTGTCCAATATTGGGAATATATCATGATTTTGTATGACTTCCACTTGTTGCCTGCATAATTTTGTTATACAAACGACTAAGCTCCAACTTTGTCCATTGTTTATAACATCTTTGTATAAAACACACAGATAAAACAGTTCTTCTACTGTTACGTACGTGTCTGTTGCTGTGGAAACATGTTTAGCGATCCGTTGCCCGGAAACGGCTCTGGTATATCCACCTATCTCGAGGTCGTGCACAACAACGGCTCCACCCGCTACAATACAGTTACACATATGGCTACCGCGAGGATATTGGGAGTTACGTTCGGCCAATTCAACATGTACAAATATGTATTTAATTAGGCTTAATAAGTTCTCCTAAAAACAAAATACACCACCACAACCACCAAACTACTACTATTACTACTACTACCACCACCACCACCACCACCACTACTGCTGCTGCTACTACTACTACCAATAATAATAATAATTTATTTTTATGGCCGAGTCAATAAAAATAATATCCTGCAACAGGTTTACAGCTACAAACACTAAGAGACATCAGAGTAGTTTCGATCCACACGACCATTCACGCTTGACAAATTTAATTTCTTACTGGCGTATAAACTGACTCCACTTAAATATAGCTAACATTAACAAAAAAAACTCCGTTGCCTGTAGTCCGTAATCGAACTATACCGACCGACAGAGCGACCGCCGCTTGTCGGCGAAGTTAGTGTCAACTTTAGCGGTAGAGGGTGTCGCGTGGTCAACGCAACGGATCCCCACGGCCGTTAATCTCGGTTTTCTAGACGTGAGCCGCTATTTCCTTGAAATAGCTCATCAGTTGTCCTCATGAGGCTGAGTGGATCCCGTTCCAAACCCTCTACTTCTCAGAAAATTTAGTAGCGCCGGGAATCGAACCCGGGACCTCTAGATCTGTAGCCAAGAACTCTGACCACTAGACCACAGAGGCGATCCATCTAATATTAACAACAGTAGATATATACCCTGATTTTAACGGTCAAATTCGTGTAAATTTGTTACTCCTGAATTTTATCTGCAAAACTACGTAGTTTCCATGAGCTTCCACTAGAATTCATCTCAGCCTTCGCAATGGAGTTTCTGAACCATCAGTAACAATGCTCACATATCATACAATGTATTTATTTGAAGAAAAAGTATCTATGTTAAGAGGGACAGGTCGGTTTAATTTGTTTTTTTTTTATAAACAGTTACAAAATTCTACAATTACGTAAAATTATTTACAAGTGACTTAATATTTAAAAATTAATAACACGTCAAAACAATTCGTTCATTAAGGGCCCCCTTTTTTTCTATTTCGCTTAGTGGGGTGGAGTCCAACTGGGTCCACTCGGCAGGGCGACCACTGATTGGCCTATTGTACCTGCCCCGGGTGATTATGATGGAGAATTTAGTGGAATGAAGATTGGCAGGGGAAACCGAAGTGCTCGGAGAAAACCCCCCCCAGCGCCACTTTGTCCACCACAAATCCCACTTGACCAGACCCGGGATCGAACACGGGCCGCCGCGGTGGGAAGCCAGCGACTAACCGCTTGAGCTATGGCGCGGCCTCTAAGGGCCCCTTAATTGAATCAGTTGTTAAGGCTATAAGGAGTAGTTCTGAAGATTATAAATACACTTCTTATATTTTGGAGTATAGTGTAGGGCATTATTTTTTTCCAATTTAACACAATGATAACACTAGACTACATACCACTGGAGTACTTACATAATTATTTAATCATTAAATTTTGAGGGATAATCCATATCTTCAACACAGTTTTTAGAACGCTGTAATCATATAATTCTTGCTTAAAATAATAAATTTTCAATAGGGGCTAATTTTTAGGATTGAATTTCTAACAAATGTGCTTATGAACAGTACTACCTTCTCGGATATAAAACCGTATATTCCATTCAGAGTCAACAGACGTTTCGGAGGAAAATATCGCCTCCATTTTCAGGGAAGATGAATAAACCGAACAAGAAAACAGCGGGAAAGCAGGTGGAAAATGGTTTTACTTTCCACGTGCTTTCATGCTCTTTTCTTGCTCGTCTTATTTTTGGGCCCTTAAAATGGAAGCTATATCTTCTTCCGAAACTTCGGTCGACTTTAAACTGCCTAGACAGAGTTATATCACAAGCCTCTATTTGTTATGGACTTCCGAAGCACATACCCCTCGAAAATGAACAATAAATTCAGTCTAAAATCTTATGCTGATTACAAAGATCAACAAATGTTTAGCCTCTGTTAGGTGAAGGCCGTCTCCTTCCAAATCCTTTCTAATTAATTATTCTTCCATTATTACAATATTGGGTATTGTATGTTCTACTTACTGAAAGAGCCGTAAAATAATGCACAAAGTAAAAATTTTGAGGTGACATATCATTCGTGACAAAATTGTAATATTCAACTTCAATTCGATATTGCCTCAAAATGATTCAAGCAGTATACACTCGTATTATTGCTCCGTTATGATTCCTTATTGCCTGATTGTTAGGAACAAAATGAATTGATAAATTGACGTTATGGCAGGGCATGTAGCACGAATGGGGGAGAAGAGGAATGCCTATAAGATATTGGTAGGAAAGCCAGAAGAAAAGAGACCACTGGGAAGACCAAGACGTAGGTGGTTGGACAATATTAAAATGGATCTTAGAGAGATGAGATGGTATGGATTGGATTGATCTTGCTCAGGATAGAGACCGCTGGATGGGTATTGTGAACACGGTAATGAACCTTCTGGTTCCATAAAATGCTGGGAAGGTCTTGATTAGCTGCACAAATGGCAGCTTCTCAAGAGGGGCTCAACTCCATCAGTGAGTGAAATTGACATTATGCTTAACGATGATATAGAATCAGGGAAGATTACTGATGACTTGGATATGTCGAGAAAACTTTAATGATAATTTGGATGATAATATTAAAGACGATAACAATAGCAACAGAATCAAAAGCAATTCCTGCTGAGGTGTGCAAGTGGAGTAGACTGATACAAGTTGGAAGATTCGCAAATCAATGTAAGTGGGAAGAAATTCACAGGAAACAATTCTTTATCAATATTCTGCCATTTTATTGAAAGACTGAGCACGAAATACGCGCAAAAGAACATAAGAAAAATAGTCGTAATACGTTCCTGTATCGACAGAGGCAATAACGTATATTCTAGGTGTTCTTTCAACGTGATTGATGAAAACTGGTGAACTGAACTTATATCGGTTTGTTCCATATGGATTTTCATTTGTCTTATACTCAATAGGTCCACGAAAGACTGAAACTAAAAACCGGACTACTATGTTATATAAACTCCTAGGTTTCTGCACAATTAAATATGGCTAAATAAGATCTGCGCTCTTCACGTAAGTGAAAGTTAAGCTTGTGTACTATGGGTTATTACGCCATGTACTCTCATATCTGATAACAAATTTTCAGAGGAATATACCGCCCTTATCTTCAGGGAAACTAAAGCAACACTGTTAATATACCACAAGGCTAGACGATATCATGACCCGGCAGCCCATAAATTCAAAGACAATTACGTCATACGTTGACTACTGACGGTGCACTGTGACTACCATTTTGTCAGATATGTTGTCGTGGATATGTTGGAAGAAAAATTAAGTCCACGATAGAAGATAAAGGATACTTAATGACAATCACTCGAAGATAGCTACGAATTTCAATCACAAAATAAAAACCACAAGCTAATTTCAGATATAACATAGAAGGGTACATTTGACTGTTCATCTTTATTTCAAAATATTAATTCGTATCGCATGCGATGCTGAAATGCCAGGTAGTTTCATAAAAACACGTAGAAAATTTAAAAACAAAACAGCAGAGATATTTTTTGGGCATAATATCATATTTTGTTTGAAAATGAAAATATTCATTACAACCGTGTGTGTTCGTGTACGGCAAGTTACAGATCAGTGTTACAGTACGTACAGAGGTCATGTTACCTTATTAATTACGAAGCTAGTTTATGGTTAACCTTACTACTCCACGTAACAAAACACCTATATGCAGTTCTGCTTTAAAATGTCTGATATCTTACCACATCAATGAGTTGGGACAGCTTCAACTTAATGCAAACCCTCAGGACATCGGACGTGTTGACAACGGGACGTACCAGCTTGTTGTAATTGCTGAGCAGGTCGTCGTACAGACGCTTGGCGTCGGGGTTACCCGCAACTGCCCCGTGCACTACAAGCGCCGACAGCACCCAGGCCCTCAACGCATCCCCAGCACACACCATCTCGTTACCGCGTCTTCATCCCTTGCACTGACTGACCTGCAGCTGCTAGGGAGGACTGGAGCAGGCGCGACATCTGGCTTCTGAGTGACACTACTGCCATCTAGCGGCCTCGCGTGTATCTATATGGTGCCGCATTTGACTAGTGGGAAAAGGAAACTAAAAATTATATATATATATATATATATATATGTTTAAAAGGAGTAAGATTAATCGTCACACAAACTTACGTTAAAATTATCCTGTTCTTTTTTTCTAATTATACATATTTCGACTGTGAACAGTCATCATCAGGTTATAAAATTCCGTTAAACATAACTGCATTGTAAGTGAAAACTTTTTAAAATATAAAAACATAAAACTTCACAAATAATAAATAACTTAGAGATCTCAACAGGATTAATTTTATTTGGACAGGTATTGTCAATTATATATTACCTCCGTGTAAGATTAAATTATATCTAATATAAATCAGTGATCAGAGTTCCTGGCTACAGATCCAGAGGCCTGGGGTTCGATTCCCGGCGCTACCAGATTTTCTGAGAAGTAGTGAGTTTGGAACGGGGTCCACTCAGCCTCGTGAGGATAATTGAGGAGCTATTTCTAGTAAATAGCGGCTCCGGTTTAGAAAACCGAGATTAACGGCCGTGGGGATTCGTTGCGCTGACCACGTGACACTCAGTACCCGGAAAATCTGGCACTAACTTCGCCGACAAGCGACGGTCGCTCGGTCGGTATATATAGTTGCTTGCGGACTACAGGCCACGGAGTTTATTTTTTAATATAAATCAATGTTTCCTTCACAGTTTTGTAGGTGTTTGTCTTGTAACACGATATGGACTTACAACACATATTTTTAATTAGTTTGTACCTACCACCTAGTGGAGAAAAGCTGCCACGGGAACATGTAAAATATAATTATGAATGAAAACAATGTTATTTTAAACATAAGTTTGTGTGAAGTTAAGCCGACGACTTAGAAATGAACACAAGTAGAAAGAGAACTTCTGAAATTGTTTTCTTATGTTAATTCTTCGTCATTTCAGCTTATCCCCGCAATGCAGAAAAAATCACAACACGAATCTGATGATTTGAGGCAGTCTACACAACAATAAGTTCAGAAAATAAACAAGATAGACACTATATTGTCAACATCTGATTTATTTTGCTGTTGAAATTTTCGTTACATGTTTCGATCCTTACCTGGGTCATCCTGAGATGTTTATGAATACGTGGTTTCAGATTTCTGAGTTGTGTCATTTATTCAATATGAATTCATATTCTATCTATATTGTTACACTATCCTAATAATACACTTTCATGTTCAAAATAGTTAAAACTTGATGTAAATAATATTGAGCACATAACAAAATAAATTAAAGGATGTAAAATTAAAATTACTGTTCAAATTCTTGTTTAAAACCGGGTTCTGCAGCCAAGTTTGTGTCTTGGCCCCTTCTTTCATTTTCTGAATGTAATACATAGTTTCCAGAAACAGAGATACCATGTATGTAAGAGAGGGGCTGATAGAAGTGACCAGAAGACGAGGAAGAAGACGTAAGAAGATGCTGCATGACCTGGGGAACAGAAGAGGATATTTTTATTTGAAGGAGAAAGCTCTAGATCGCATTAAGTGGAGGAACTGTTTTGGAAGAGCCTGTGGACCTGCCGTCTCACAAGTTACCGATGAATGAATACATAGTTGGTAGGCTTCTTTTGAACAGGGATCAGCCCATCGTAAGACCGCTACCTACACAGGAAAACACCAACACGCAATGAACATAGACATCCACATTTCAAGTGGGATTTTAACCAACGATCCCAGTGTTTGAGCAGGCGAAGACATTTCATGCCTTAGGAAGGCCGCACATTGGTATGCGTCAAGACATGTAACAGTCAAGAGATGATGTCTGCGACATGACTCAAAGAAAGGAGCACATTTGAAACGAATGAGATTATGAAAACGCCGCACACGGGTCTGAGTCATGATGCTGACGTTAGCTTCATGCTGACGAATCACGAATAAAGCAAGACTGCGTCTTTTGTCTCATGTCTTAATGCTTGCCTTGACGCAGTTGGTGTGCGACCGCCCTTAGACTTCACGGCCACTCTAATCGGCTCACAGTGTAACGACTAGAACCTTATGGCGCTTCTTGACCATTTAGGTACCTGAGAATAACACTAACAGATAGAGAAGGGCCACGCCATAGCTCAAGCGGTTAGTCGCTGGTTTCCCATCGCGGCGGCCCGGGTTCGATCCCAGGCCTGGTCAAGTGGGATTTGTGGTGGACAAAGTGGTGCTGGGGCAGGTTTTCTCCGAGTACCCCGGTTTCCCCTGCCAATCTTCATTCCACCAAGTGCTCCACAATCACCCTCACCTATCATCTTGGGCTGGTACAATAGGCCAGAAGTGGCCGCAGTACAAGGGACTTAGTCCCACCCCACTAGCAATAAAAGAACAGATAGGGAAGGCCGGTCACAGTGGTCTCGCGGTCTAAGTCAAGAAACGTCTTTGCTCCATCAAACACTGGGATCTTGGGTTCGACTGCAACTCAACGTGTGCATGTCTGTCCGCGTTTCTTCTGAGTTTGTGTTGTCCTATATGTAGCGGCCTTGCGACAGGCTGATCTCCCGTCTAAGGAGGCCTATAGATCTATAGTTCCACATCAGATCTGGATAGGAACATATGAATGGAAGAAGGAGAAGAATAATACAGAGAACAAGTTCATGATGGAAGTATGGAACAAACTGTTAACGCAGATTCTTGCATATATTCATTTCGAAAATAATTATCATCATGTCGACTTTTCAAAATATTGAAGATAAGGCTACACATAATCAAATTTTTTGCAGGATTTGAAGTTCTCACACCGCCGGTTATAAAGATCTTTGTCTTCTACAATATAAAGTAGTGTAGTCCGTTGGAAGTCAACCTACTTTTCGGAGGAACATATCGCCTCCATCTTCGGAGTACTCGTAGAAGAATAAGCCAAGAAAGAAACCGGGTAGCTGCTTTCTTCACGCTGATTTCTGGCTTTGCTTATTCTATGGCCCTAAGGCGACATATACTTTTGAAACGTCCGTTGACTTTCAAAGGACTGCATGGCGTTATACTAGTATACCAGAAGACAGAAATCTTCACAGTTATTATCTTTATGTATCATATTGTAGCTATATACGTGTATCTTAATTTGGGGGAAGTACGAAAATTGAATGTGATGGTTGAGTTTCCCACGACTGTGCCCGCAAAACGTACAGTCTTCTGGGGTGAGACTCCGTGTAGTCTTGTAGAAGTATATTGACGTTTAGGACTTCCAGAATATACGTCATATTATATACGTAAGGCAAAATAGGTAAAGTTGTCCTTATGTTTATTAATTGAGCACTATGACATGAAGACGTATGGGGCAGTGGAGGTATAGCTCCAACTTTCTTGACCTTGGCACTAGCTGGAGGTGAGTGGTCAGTTTCACGCCCCTGCCATTTTATCCCCGGAAAAACCCCGCGGTACCTGGCCGAGAGGAGGGTTACTTACTTACTTACTTACTTACTTGATAATGGAGCTGAGCCCTTCTTGAGGAGCCGCCAATTCTGCAGCTACTCAAGAATTTCCTAGCATTTTATGGAACCCGGAGGTTCATTACCGTGTTCACAAGAGCCCTCGACTTATGGGCGTATGAAAGAAGAAGACCTCTGGGCGTAAGGGAATGACGTAACAGAAAGTTTAATATATAGTATAGATATATGTGGAGATTCTATGCTACAAGCCGGACGGTCACGGTTTCAATTCCCGATGAAGTTGCTGAATTTTTCAGTTGACCTAATCCTTCCAGCCAGACTTTGTCCCTGGGGTCGACTCAGTCTCTAAGAGAAATGAATACTAGCATTCCTCCTGGGGGTAAAGGGCAGCCTGCACGTAAAGCTGACAACCTCACCGCCATCTGTGAGCCGACTTTCTAGAAAATGTGGTAACCTCGACGTTTCACTACGCTATGGGCCTCCACAGCCCGTTACAAATATAGCTTTACTTTTTACATGTAAGGAATTTGAAATTTATAGGTCACAAGATATTCTTAACATGGTGAAATTAATAAGGCTATGATGAAATGAATATGTGGATAAGACGTGGAGACAAGGAACGCTTACGAAATATTGATTGGATGATATCTTGGATTGAATAAAATAATCTACATAAAATTTCTGATATAAATATTTCTGGAAGTGATGTTTCATGGAAATTATGTTTGAAGTCAAATAAGCATAAACGTTAGAGGTTGGAAAATATATTATCTCAAGGGACACTAAGCAAATTTGCATATTGCTGCAATAATTAATATCTCTTCGTTATGTTACCCTGATTTCGTTTTATACTTTTTGAAATAGCAACACAGAACTTTTAATTCAGTTACATTTTCCGCCCTAACATTGCCCTGTATGAGAAAATCTTTCGATATACAATTTTTATAAATGGTACATAAATTAAAATAATTTTATAAATACGATTCTTAGGTATATTGGAGTCTGAGAAAATGATTTCGAATAAATTGTAACTACCATTTTAGCTGATGATCTAAATAATATGTGATTAGAAAAAAAATGGATGTAAGTCGCTTAAATTTGTGTTTGTGCTTGTCGTGCGGGAAGATAAATTATTATTAATAAATTAACGGAAATATACTTGCTACATTTATTAACTTAGCTTGAAGAAGAACGAAATTATGTACTATAATTTATATCTCCACACTTCGGCGACATTTACGTTAGCTTTATAACTTTCCTCAGTCATGACGTCAAGACGCAAATGACTGTGAATAAGTTGTAGGTGTGAGCAATAGTGGGATAAATGACATTCAGCTTATTCGTAATTAATTTCTTTCTATTAAATCATACAGAACTGCCGTGTCATAGCTCAAGCGGTTAGTCACTGGCTTCCCACCACGACGACCCGGGTTCGAGCCCGGGTCTGGTTAAGTGGGATTTGTGGTGGACAAAGTGACGCTGGGGCAGGTTTTCTCCGAGTACTTCTGTTTCCACCTGCCAATTTTCATTCCACCAAATTCTCCATCATCATAATCACCCGGGGCAGGTACAATAGGCCAATCAGTGGCCGACGTGCCTAGTGGACCAGCTGGACTCCACCCACCCAATATGCGAAATTAATTAACCCATAGAGAAAATAAAAATTCACACTCTAATGGTGCGTTCATTAATAAGAGTATAATTGGGGGGCGAGGAGTAAGAATTAATATTTAAAGTGAAATTTCGGCTGGTTCTGTGTTCTAGTCTAGTTGTGTTCACAACACATTTCAAAATTTCCATTTGTCTGTATAGATCATCATCATCATCAGTAATCTGTCAAGACGACAGGTCCACAGTCTCTTCCAAAACAATTCCTCCACTTAATGCGATCTAGAGCTTTCTCCTTCAAATGACAGTATCCTCTTCTGTCCCCAAGGTCATCCAGCAACTTCTTACGTCTTCTTCCTCTATAGATATGGGATTTATTTTGGCTGGTAAGTCTTATTACCGGTTTCTTATATTCTGTGAGGCATGTGTCTTTACCAATGGAAAGTTATTGTAGTATATCAATCCGTTGCTAATTAATTAATAAACAATACCCGTTGCTAGGCAATATATTCCTAACACGCAACAATAGACTAACTGGGAAGAGACGTTCTCTGCACGGTCAGTGCGAGAGACGCGTAAAGCAACAATAACTGTTTAAAGCGATGTTTTTATGCGGTCCGTGCCGAGGTGTTTTAAGCAGAACAAGTCTAGATTTTAGTTAGTTTGGAGGCAGTTGCTGGACAGTTGGGGAGTGATTACGGAAGACAATGGATCTACGGCGTTGGAAGCCGTTACCGGGCGACAACCGGTGAAGACACAGCAGACTGAGAAGACTTAGTACTTGCTCTAGTGAATTGTAGAGTGTGTGCATTAGCGAAAGCGCTATAGTTACTTGTAGTTACATTCTCTAAATGTTCAATAAATCCAGTTACCAACCCAAACCCCATCTATAATCACTCATACACGTGACAGCATAAAAGTTTTATGTCTCGCTTTTATACATAACGAAATACAGAGGTACGTAATTTAATATGAAAGTGCGCAGCGAACAATCAATTGTCTATTATTCTGCAGGGTGCATAGTCAGCAGGAGTTGAGAGGCATGATCTCAGCAAAACGAAACCGAATACAACTGCGTTCTCTTCGATAATATTATTTGAAGTTCACAGTCAGTTAAATTATGAGTAATAATTTGAATGCTGTGCTTATTGATCGACCCTAAAGTTAGAGATATTACTTTTCTCCTAAATACTGATAAAATTATAGTTTCTTATATCTTATTACAGCAGCCCTGCACTCAGTAAAAAAAATATATTGTCACGTGTTGGGCGTATATCGCGACAAATAACTTCACGCCGTATTTGATATAGCGAATTTTATTTCACATTCGCACTTACAATCACACAATTGACAGATTTACGACTACTGCCATCTGCAGTATCACAAATAGTACACTCCAAATGCCAGAATACAACTGACTAGTTGCTGGCTAACTCGGAACTAACTCGGAGGTAGCTCGAGGACTGACTCGGAGGTAGCTCCAGGACTAACTGTGAATAGCCTTCGCTGCTCCTTAAGTAGCCTTGATCGGACAATACAGAAAACGGCCACGTAATAAGCACCCTTGTTGCCTGGCGCTATGTTGCTAGCAACGCTAGCGGTAGTAACCGCTGTTACCACCGTCGTCTCTCGCAATCCTGTTTCCCCGCGCTGCCTAGCAACCCGCGGTACCCTTGGTGACGTCATCGCTGTTGACTCGCTTTGCATAGCGACCAGGATGCTAGGACTCGGCTAACTTCGGCTCACTTCGGCTTCGCTCGGCGCATCACGGCTGGCGGGAGGAGGGGCGTCATCCATAGCTCAACATGTCACAATATTTATCTAAACATAAGGATTGCGGTTTTGTGAAATAAATATCCCTGAATGTTTAGTTAGAATGTTTTAGGTGTTTAATTATACACGACCGTTCATAAGTGATGGCATAAGAAGCAGACAACAAGTGAATTGTTTTATTACGCACCACGATCAGACGGTGGATTCATGAGATGCTTTCAAAATGTAAAACACTTAAAGAAGCTGACACAATTTTTTCGCATTCCTGTTAACGTTAAAACGAAACTACGTGAAACTATTTAGTAATAAGAATTACAAGGAGAATGATCTCCTGTTTCCTATAAGAAGAATGCAGTATAGCAGTTTTAATATATTTTTACACCTGAAGATGGTCATGTAGGGCCGAAACATGTGTCAAAAGTGTAAGTGGAAGAAAAAGGAACAATTTGTTGCATTATTGACGGACCGTGTTATACAAAGACGTTTTATTATGGCTTGTAACAGGATGCTGAAATACAGAATTTAGTACTGAGATTAATTTCATGTTATGTTTAGTGTCTTTTGTAAGCAAAATTCTAGTGGCATTGTTGTAAATGTGATTCTGTTAACTAAGCACAACGTCATAATTACGAAAATAAATTTACCTGGACACTAACATGTTATGTTTATATCGCAACGTGTTTCGGTAATTATGTGATCATAATCAGATTTAGTTTTTAATTTCATGCTTCCTGTTGTGTTACAATATACAACTTCTTTATTAACCGTCACAATACAACAAATATCAAGGTCAGTGGCCAGCTACGGCTCTGCTAGCCGTAGATGGACACTGACCTTGATATTTGTTGCGTTGTGACGGTTAATAAAGAAATTGTATAATCAGATATGTTTACCCCTTGCCCTGTTTCTTCAAGTGGTGCAATGTAAATTTCATAACCATCAATACTGTTAATAAGATTTAAGTTTTAAATTAAAATTTTGGAAATTCTGTTAAGCCGATCACAGTGGCAACATTGTTTATGGGGCGCGCTGCCATTGACCGCTCGGACATTGGGATGGTGACTTCAAATTCCACTCGGGGCGCGGATGCATGTCTGCTTCTTTTTCTGTTTTGTGGTCCGATGTGTAGGTCTGCCTACATCTGCCTTGTGATGGGTAGATCTCCTTTCCAAGGGCCCAAATCAATTGTGTGTAAGATTCAGAGTTTCAGATGTTCGTTGCGAATAGGAGCAGTGGGCGAAGGCCTTAAGAGGAACAAGAAGACTTCTGGTTCAAACTGAGGATTTAATTCGCTTCGTGGGAGGTGGAGTCCAAGTGGGTCCACTCCGCACAGCGGCCACTGAATGGCCTATTGTAGCCTGCCCCGGGTGAGTATGATGATAGAGAATTTTGTGGAATGAAGATTGGCAGGGGTAACCGAAGTACTTGGATAAAATCCGCCTCATCGCCACTTTGTCCACCACAAATCCCACTTGAACAGACCTGGGATGGAACCCGGGCCGCAGCAATGGGAAACCAGCAACTAACCGCTTGAGCTATGGTGCGGCCTAAACTGAGGATTTAGTTACAAGTAGGGCCTCTGTTGCCATTGAGGAGGTGTTGACTTCAGATGGTGTTGTGATGTTGTCTGATCGTTATTTCTTAATTTTGTGTCGATCGAAATTTTCTTTGGGGCTGTTCTTTATTGTTGCTTAATATCTGGGTTATAATATTATTATTGTGGCTTATAGAGCCGTTGCTATGCAACGACGCAGAAAAAAAACAACGAAACATCGGCCATTACTATGCAACAGCTTTCATAAATGCAACAAATTACTTGAGCCTTTACTAGGCAGCGGCCCGCGAGCAACAATAATACTACTGTTGGAAGTAGTGTTTTCTATGTGGTCCGCTCGGAAGCTATACCACTTGACCGTCCCAGTTCAGTTAGTTAGCGCAGTGCATTATATTAGTTTCTTGTACACTTCTATATTTGGGTTTTACGCCAATTAAAGTACACAGATTTTAATTTTGATGTTGGACTGATGGTGGTCTTTTTGTGGTGTGAAGGCTCAAGAGAAACAGCAAAAGGAAAGATTCAAGAAGAGAGAGAGAGAGAGAAAATGCAGTGAAAAAGGGGATGAAAATGAAATTCTTGGGAAAATTGAGAGACATTTTATTGTGGAGACGGAGGAAGAGCTTCGCTGGTTATCAGGTTCCCAAGCTTTGCCCGTTTGTCCTTCTAAGAGCAGAATGGAAGTGAAGATGTCAGTGTGATTATAAGTAGTAGATCAAAACAGGTGCCTCGGCATTTTGATTTATGAATTAGTGTCGACATATGATTCGGGAAAATAATTTTAGTGTCATTCACAGTAAGGGAACTTAATTTTAATGAATTTAAGTATGGTGGGTTACATGAGAAGCATGCAGGGGCTACTTGGTACTTGGGAGCCATCTTAGCATTTGTTTTAAGACAGAAGAAAATCAAGAAAACCTGTGTCAAGATGGCCGGCCTCAGAATCTTCCGGATTCATATTGGATTCTAGCCATCACTCCGACAGACAGAAATATATGAGGGATTACCTAAAGTTTCCCTAACATATATTATGTTGATTTTTTAATAATATGACTTAGAAGTCACGCGTAACAATACACTGATAAGAGAATTACATATGAAGAATAACAGAAGACTGTTTACTGACAATTTACATATCAGAAACACAACAATATATATTCATGATTTGAATGTGTATGAGAGATTAACTAAAGTTTCCCTAACAAAAATTATGTTGATTTTTTAATAATATGACTTAGAAGTCACGCGTAACAATACACTGATAAGAGAATTACATATGAAGAATAACAGAAGACTGTTTACTGACAATTTACATATCAGAAACACAACAATATATATTCATGACGTTCCTTGCGCTTCTTTATTTATCTTTTACAATGTATTTTAGGTGAGCGTGCTGACGTCTGGTAGTGTTAAGCGATATTTGTATGAAGGTTGTTTCCGTGGGCCGGGTAGATATGATATCTTTCCAGATTATTGTAGGGGATTTCTATTTTCGCACTATCTTGAGGATATTCACGGAACATGTTGTCATTTTTGTGTCCGTGTTTAGTTGGTGGTTTAAATATCCCAATAAACTACATTATTGTCAAACGTATTGCTTGTACGGGTATGTGCTCTTTGTGAAAGTTCATTCTATTTTACCATTACATTTTATTGAGTATTCTTGATATTTTAATTGATATATGATATATTTATCTATTACTTGTGGTTTTGTTCTTAAGGTTTTTTTTTCTAGTGTGCTTCACACACGGAATGTTATTTCAATATTTGTGTGACGGAATAATTCTGCAGATTTCGTAAGTTTCTTCGGAATATATAAAGATGTCTTTTTGTTCATTTTGTTGTTGTGGATGGGAGTGTTTGGGGTTTTGGTGATGTGTGTGCTGTTGTACTGATCACTACGTAGGTTTTTATTTTGTTCACATTACTATTATTCTATTAGATGCTGGGACAGCTCAGTCGTTATGGCGACTGTCTACGGGCTAGACGATCAAGGGGTTGGGGTTCAAGTCCAGATAGGATCAAAATATTTCTCTTCTCCACGTCGTCCAGACCGAAACTGGGGCCCACCCAGCCTCCTATCTAATGGGTACCAGGGCCCCTTTCCCGGGAGTAGAGCGGCAGGGTCGTGAAGCTGACCACTCACCTCCAACTAATGTCGAGGTCGAGAAAATTAATCTATACATTAACTCCCACATACGCCTTCATGACGTGATGCTTAATTAGTTAATCACAGATACAACTTTTTTATCTTTTACTATTATTCTATTATATTTTGCGGTTATGAAATATCTTAGTGTCCGGTGTCCGGTGATGACCTTCGGACTATTTAATAGAATCACAAAATAGTATAATATCACTAGAGAATTACATGCAGAAGAGAACGAATATGATAGTAATTAAATAGACACGCTATACTACGTCGAGTGATATGACATGAATGATGAATTAGAAAGAACTTAAAGAAAGCCGTCTTGTGTGATGTGCCGCTGTGTAGCTATTGTGTTAACCGACGTTTCGGAGCAACGTATCGACTCCATTTTCAGGGTAGAAGAAAAAATAAGAAAATCCACGAGCGAGGAACCAGCGCAAGCAAGTGCTGACAGACTAAACTTCGGTTCACGCAAGATCTACACGGCGCCACATCCCAGAAGCTGGCATTCTTCATAGTCACCGCCGTGAAATCCTCAGATCTTACAAGAAATAACTTCTAAGAAAATGTTCGTGAACCAATCGACGTAATGTCCTAATTTGAGCTGATGGGCTGAGGAAAACCACGAGTAATCTCAAGTTTCCAAACAGAAATACGGAACTAACATGCTTCTCCGTTATAAGTCAGGCGCGTTACCGCTGAGATATCCTCCTCTCTGCATCTAGAAGTCATATACTTGCAGCGTGTATCTTTCGCGACAGGATACTGTGTTTATTTGTGGTACTCTACTTACAAATACAGTCATTATATCACCTACCTCGGGTCTCGTTTAGAGAGAGACATTTGAATATTAATCTCTCGCTTGTATATCTACGATTGGAAAATATGTCACAACACTAGGGAAACGATTGTATAAACAAACTTATAAATGAACCAAAGCTTATAAAATGAAACAAAAGTCGAGATTTTTATTGGAAAATATTGGAATTATTTGTGACTGCTAATAACATTGGGTTCTGTGTGTGATGTGGGAATATAAAGATAAAATTAAATTGAATTTGAACTAGACAGATGATGTTTAATTGTATTTATTGTCACGTGTAGGGGTGTACATGTGACAGATATTGTGTGTTATACATTGGATTGATTGGATTTATTAGGCGTCTCTGTTACAATTTCACTTGATTACAACAGTTCACACATTTTACTCCTTCGGGATAACGAATCCCTCACTGTTTTCTGGATCATGCGCTAGTCTCTTGTCTTCTCTTTTTTATCTTCCTGTATTCTTCTATCGTATCCTGTTCTATTTTGGTTAGTTCTCTCCCTGAGGTAGGTCCTGCTCGAGCCGTATGAAGATCACCTCCTTTTGCGTCACCGAAGTAACTTCCCGTTTCTGTATCCGTTGCCTAGGAGACGTCTTCAATATTTCCTCTGTTGTCGTGGTTATTGTAACCTTCGCTACTAACTAACCGAGGTTCTATTGTTGACCACGTTGCACGGGTTTCTCTGGTTCCGTATCTTGATCTGAGTAACACGTCACAATAAACACAGAACATATGCAGGTCTAGAAGAAAAATAATGTGTATGCTTGTTGTTACTCAGTCTTCGGGTTATACTTGTCGCATGTGTTCCTTTTCGTGTTAGGAAATTAAACTTCCGAAAACTGTGGACAGCTGAATTAAGAAAACAAATCTTAAACAATCAAGAAAATATCATATTTCTTGTGGAAGCATGAAATATTGACAGTAATATAACTTAATTAATCAAACTAATAATTAGAGATGCCGGTCACGGTAGCCGACCGGTCTAAGGCATGCACTGTCTTCGCTCGCTCGGAAGCCGGGATCGTGGGTTCGAATCCCACTCAGGGAATGGATGTTTGTGTGCGTTTTTCTGCGTTTGTCTACAGGTAGAGGCCTTGCGACGAGCTGATCACTCGCCCAAGAGTCCTACCGAATGTGTAAGATCTAGTAAACCAAAGTGAAACGGAGAGTTTCATGGAAGTAGGCCTAGGCCCAAATTGGGGCTGTAGCGCCACAGGAAAAAAAATAATTAGAGGTATGCAACGAAACGAAAGAAAAATTCAGTTGACCTACTCCTTCCAGCCGCACTAGGCCCTGGGGTTTACTCAGCCTCTAATAGAAATTAGTACCAGGAATTAATCAAATAATTCTCCTGGGGTGTAAAGCGCTGCAGGCGCGTAAGGCTGACAACCTTACCGCCATCTTTGAGCAGATTGTCTAGATAATGTGGGAGCCTCAACGTCTCAGAACCCTATGGGCCTTCGCGGCCTGGTGCAGGGATAGCTTTATTTTTTACTTTTTTCTTAGAATTAAAATTAAGTTTATACAAAACTAAGTCAGATAATGTATTGTGACGTGTTTAGTTACTGAAGACGCCGTAGAGATTGTTAACTGGTTTATTCAACAACCTACAAGTAACGGCTACAATTAATTATAACAATGTTGCGGGGTTTCACAGTTTATAACCCTATTCGCAATAATCGCTTCACTCTATCTTCAAAAGTCTTCACGTATTAATAACGCGGGACCTATACAAGTCTCTCTGAATTACACACTCCACATATAACTGTACTACAGCACCCACTAAGTCTCGAAAGCACACAATAAGTCTTCCGCTCGCTGACTTCTTAGTTATCGCACACTGTCGCATAAAATCTTATAACCACGCGTTCGGGTCTTCTTACCGCGACTTCTGCCATATTTCAACTCAACTCGTAGGCAGTTTGTTTCACTTATATAGACGCAGCGCTTGCCTTTTACGTAATCGGTACCGCTGTTGACTGGCGCCTTGTCGACAGCGGCGTTGCGTGCCATGTCACAGTGCGGAGGGGGTGGGGGACGGAGCGCTGACTCACTCGCCACTTTACTGCTGGGTAGGGAGGGGTTCTCCGTTGCGCAACATGTCACACTGCTCCCTCCTTAAGGCTGTTCATCCCGAAAAGCCTAACGGTGCACCCCGTTCCTTTTCTTTGGAGGCTGTTTTTGCAGCATCTCCTTTTTATCTTGCTACTGTTTCTCTTCTCCCCGTTGCTCTGCTTTCCAACTGCTACATCTCCCCCCCTTTTATGGTTGCTCATCTCGGGCAGCTCCATGATAAGGCGCGAGCCGGTCCAGGTGTACAACCAACATCCTCGACCTAGGGGTCTTCTGGATTCTGTATACCACATCATTTATCCGGGTTACTACTTTGTAAGGACCTTCCCACGATGCTTGTAGTTTCGGCGATTTCCCTTTTCTGCGGGTTGGGCGATAGAGCCAGACTCCTTCGCCTTCGTCGTAACCTGCGGAGTTGGCCAGTTTATCGTACCGAGTTTTCATCCGGTCACTGGCAAGCTTCAGATGTTGCTGGGCATAATCGTGGATGTCGTGCAGATGATCCACCAAGTCTGCTGCATAATCGGTTGCGGGTTGTTCCTTGTCTGGGGGAACTCCAAACAGCAGGTCGCAAGGTAGTCGTAGTTCTCTTCCGAACACTAGGCTAGCTGGGGTCAAGCCCGTAGTGTTGTGAGTGGATGCCCTGTAAGCTAGGAGAAAGAGGGGTAACCTCTCATCCCAGTCCCTTTGGTGGGATGGGACGATCTTCCACAAGTGCTCCTCGGTGGTCTTGACGTAGCGATCCACCATGCCTTCCTACAGTGGGTGCAGGGGTGTGGTGCGCGTCTTGCTCACTCCCAGGCGTTTAAGAACTTCTTGCAGTAGATGAGACTCGAAGTTACGGCCTTGGTCACTATGCAACTCCAGAGGTATGCCGAAGCGGCAGAAGAAGTTAGCAACCAGAACTTCCGCTATTGTCGAAGCCTTCTGATTCGGGATGGCGTACACTTCCTGCCGCTTGGTGAAGTAGTCCATAGCGATCAGTAAGTATCGGTTTCCTTGGTCGCTTCGTGGGAAGGGCCCTGCAACTTCAATGGCTACACTCTCGAAGGGAGCCCCAACATTATACTGGTGCATTTGCCCACGATTTCTGGTCCGCATTCCCCGACTGGCTGCACATGTGTAACACTGTCGACACCATTTTTCAATATCGGTTCTTACTTGGTGCCAGTAGAATCTCTGCCTAACATTATTCGGAGTTTTGTTGACACCAAAGTGAACTCCTGACGGTACACCGTGCAGTTCGCTCAGAACGTCCTTCACCCTGCTCCGAGGAGTAATTATCTGGGCTACTTGACGACTTCCGATGGGGCATTCCCAGTCGCGCTCTAGTACGCCGTTTCTCACAGCGAGCAATTTCCTCTGGACCCAGTAGCTTTTGTACGTGGGACTCCAATCCGCGATGTCCTGCCATTTTGGTCGTTGGCCGTTTTCTACTTCTTGTAGAACAGGCCCTATATCTGGGTCTTCTAGCTGTTCCTCTCTGAGGGTAGCTGGGTCCCAGCCTGCTGCCGGTAGGATTTTAATATATCGTATTTACTTTACCTGTGTCCGCGTCTCAACTTTGTGGAGTGCACACATTGCCCTCGGCAGGGTCGTCTAGAAAGGGCGTCAGCGTTGTTCTATATCCGGCCCTGACGATGCTCCGAAGTGAAGTTGTACTCCTGTAGACGCTGTATCCAGCGTGCAGTTTGTCCTTCTAAGTTCTTGAAACTCATAAGCCAAGTAAGCGCAGAGTGGTCCGTTCGCAGATGGAACTGTTGTCCGTAGAGGTACTTGTGGAAATGTTCTAGTGTCCGCATAATGGCAAATACTTCTCGTCGGGTTACGCAGTAATTTCTCTCTGCTTTGTTTAGCGTCTTGCTGAAGTTAGCTATGACACGCCCTTGCCCGTCCTGTATTTGGGAGAGAACTCCTCCAATTTCGAAATTACTTGCATCTGTGTCCACAATGAATTTTTCTCCTGGCTGCGGGTAGGCAAGAACAGAGGAAGCACATATGGCTCCCTTTAGTGTTTGAAAAGCGGCCTCCACTTCTGGAGTCCACTGGAAGATTTGTTTCTCTTCCGTTACTTTCGTTAGTGGTTTCGCAATGTTGGAAAACCCTGAAATAAATCGCCTGTAATACGCGCATATTCCCAGAAAGCTTCTAATTTCATGGTTATTCCTTGGGGTCGGCCATTCTCGCACGTCTTTCAACTTCTCCGGGTCGATGGATATCCCTTCCGGTGATACAATATGCCCGAGGTACCTGACCTCTTCCGGTAGAAGTTTACACTTTTCCGGGTTAAGTTTCAGACGGGCTTCCCTGAACCCCTAGAACACTTTCCGTAAGTTGATCATGTGCTCTTGGAATGTGCGGCCTATTACGATCACGTCGTCCAAATACACAAGGCATGAATCGTACGTGAGCCCTCGTAGGACTGTCTCCATTAGCCCCTCGAAGGTTGCAGGAGCATTGCAGAAGCCAAAGGGCATGACTGTGAACTGCCATAACCCTTGCCCTGTCGAAAAAGCTGTTTTCTCTTTGTCGTCTGGGTGTACAGCCACTTGCCAATAGCCACTTTTTAAATCGAGAGTTGAAAACCATTTGGCTCCGGCCAGCGTGTCCAGGGTGTTGTCAATGCTGGGTAGTGGGAAGCAATTCTTCTTGGTGAAGTCGTTCAGCTTTCTGTAGTCCACACAGGAACGGAGCTCCCAATTCCTTTTCCTGGCCAAAACGACCGAGGACGATCAAGGGCTGTCCGATTCTTCTATAACCCCCTGTCCTCGCATGTTGTCGAGCATTTCCTTTACTTCTGCTTGTTTTGCCTGCGGTACCCTCCTCGGTGGCTGTCGAATTGGTCGGACTTCTCCCGTGTCTATGCTGTGATATACTTTGTTTGTCCTTCCATAAACTTCGTTGTCCTGTGCGAAGATATCCGCGTACTCGGCCACAAGTTCTTCTAATTCTTGAAATTCTCTGCCGTTAAGTGTGGCTTGGCCGCTGTGGTCACTTCCGCCAATTTCGGTTTTCGGCCTGGGGCTGGTGGCTGCCCGACATCGGAAAAAGTCACAAGTGTTACTGGCTCACAGTGCGCCAGAGGAGATCCTCTCCAGAGCTTTTGGCCCTTGTGGGTAACATTCATGACCCTTACTGGCCTTCCTGACCGTCCTGGACTAGGGTCCTGGCTACATAGATTCCATCAGGCGAATGGGACTGGGGGCTTGGTTCTACTAGACCACTTTTTACTCCCAGATGGTTTTCCATTCTAGCCATCACTATTTCCTCGCTCTGTGCGGGTATCACATGGTCCTTTGCTACTACTAAACTGGAAGGACGGGGTCCTGCCCCAGGACTCCATAACGATGCTTCTTCTTCAACCAGACGCAGAGTTTGGCTCCCTATGCCCACAGATGCATCATAGGCGCGCAGTATGTCCAGTCCCAGGATTAGCTCATCTGTGATGTTCGCGACGAAAACCCACATTGTTATCGGTTGGCGCCCCAGGGTAAGGTTCAACAGAAATTCTTTCAGGAAGGGTAGGGATCCTCCAGATACGGTCTGCAGCGTGAAATCTGGGTTAGGCTGTCTTTCAGGCCATCCGGCGGCGATATCCAGTCTTACTACCGTGACGTATGCTCCAGTGTCCACTGTCATCTGGCACGGCTTATCACCGACCCATCCCTGGGTGACCAGACTGGTGTTGGCCTTTTCCGTGATGTCGGTGAGTGCGTAGTGTGTGGGCCTTAACGCATATGCCGGCGTTCGCCCTTCTCCACCGGCCGTCGCTAGTTTCCCGACGGTTGGTCGTTTCTCCAGCTTGTTTCCCTGTTGTTTCTGGGTCGCCATTCTGATTTACCCGGTGATTCCCGTTTATTTCTGGAGGTCCTTCTTTTCGGTCCTGGTGCTGTCTATTGTCATCTCGTTGGGTGGGGGACGATCGGAACTTGGTGCTATCTCCGTGAGGTCTGGCTGCTACCAGTACCGCCTGCAGCTCTAACCCTTGTCGGAGGGCCTCGTTTACAATCTTCTCCCCTCCCAGCAGCAGCTGGATCTTTATATCGGCATCTCGTATTCCGTATACGAAGACTTTTCCTGCCTCTCTTCCTATGTGGTCAGCAGGTAGATTGGGGTAGGCACGACGTGAAAGAAGTTCAATGGCCGTGGCAAAGTCTTGCAGGGATTCTCCAGGTCTCTGGGTCCTTGTTCTTAATTGGCAGTGGTAAGCAGCTGCAAAGTGTTGGTCCCCGAAACGGTCCTCTAGAGCCTGAAGAGTTTCCTCGTAAGTTGTATTTGCCGGAATGCCGGGTAGTATTTCTGCCGCCTGGCCCTTTAGAGAGGTGATCAGGTATGTTAATTTTTCCCTATCCGACCATTGGTTGTGTTCTGCTACGGTCTCGAATTGTCTCCGGAACACACTCCACGTTGAATTCGCGTTGAATGTCGGTGGCTGAGCTGTACTCGTGCTGACCGTGGGTGTGATTCCCCGCTCGATCCTCGTCTGTACTACTTCCAACCGGGCCTGGAACTCGCGTTTGGTTTCATCAATTGCTGCGCAGGTTTCCTTTTAGTTTTTCGTCAGGTTTTCCTGGAGGGACACTTCCACTGACTGCAGTTCACTTTGTGTTTTTCCAGTTCTTCCTGTAAGCTCCTGAAGCTTTACGTCTGTCCTGGCTTGGTTGACGTCCATCATCTCCTTCAGTTCTCTTCGATCAGTCTGTCTGTCATCCTTCAATCTGGCCAGCAATTCCCTGAGGCCGATCTCCGCCTTTTCCAGATAGGAGTCTAATTTGGCCATTAAATCTTTTTGTCTTTTTCTCTATCGGCCTTCATCTCTTTCAGCATTTCTTCTTTGTCAGTTTTCCTATTGGCATCTAATTTTGCCAGTAAATTCTCTTTCATCTACACTCGGTCGACATCTGCTTTTACTTGGTAGGCCCTCATCTCTTTCAGAAGTTCCAACATCTGCTGTGACTCCATTTTTGTGGCAGTATAATAGTCGAAGGACTCCTAATTTCAGTTATTCGTCGAGGCGTGTTGAAGTTCGTAAACAATTCTGAAGTTCACGTGTGTAAATTCGTAATCCTGCTGACGGTCACTGACGTCACTGCTGGGTAGGGAGGGGTTCTCCGTTGTGCAACATGTCACAATATTTATTTTTCCGGTATAATCCAAAACATCAGTGCAGTCCACCTTCTTATTTACACCGGAAAAGGATATACGGTGTCACAAACAGCTCAACATAATCTTACCAGTTTTATTGTATAATTCAATAAAATTACTATTCATAAATTTCGAACTGCATTACTAACCTAATTAAAAGATGCTATGCAGTCATCATTATTAGAATAATCACAATTAACAACAGTGTAAAATGCAAGTTCACTTCACTTTTACTTCATTTAATAATAAATATAATGACAGTTGGCCGCGCCATAGCTCAAGTGGTTAGTGGCTGGCTTCCCACCAAGGCGGCCCGGGTTCGATTCCGGGTATGGTCAAGTGGGATTTGTGGCGGAAAATGTAGCGCTGGGGCAGGTTTTCAACAAGTACTTCGGTTTCCCCTGCCAATCTTCATTCCACTAACTGCTCCACAATCACCCTCACCTATCGTCTGGGACTGGTACAATAGGCCAGAAGTGGACGCAGTACAAGGGACTTAGTCCCACCCCACTAGCAATAAAGAATATTAATAATGACAATTGCCGGTCACAGTAGTCACGTTGCCTATGGCCTGAACTGTCATCCCTTGTTCGGAAGCTGAGATCGTAGATTCGAATCCCTATCAAGGCATTGTTGTTTGGTATATGTACGAGTATATGTTTGTTTTGTGTTTGTGTTGTCTTGTGTTTTGGTTTTGGTCTTGCTATGGGCCGACCACTCGTCCAAGGAGTCCTACCGTCTATGAAAAATGATTACGGAGCTGAATAAGAGGCCTGGGACTTGAATGGGTTGGAAGAGTCATTGAAAGAATGATGAAAATTTGTACAGGTTGGATACCTTTCATCATAGTATATCTTTTGAAAACACCTGAGCTCCATTTCGAGGATTTTAATATACAGAAAATAATGTGGATCTGACGAAAATCTTAATGCACATATCAGTAACGTAAATAAAAATAAATCAATTTTTGAGACTCTGCTGTTGCACCACATGATGACGACCCTGAGGTCAAAATTTTGTTGTGGTTTTTAATTAATATCGGTAACAATTGAAGTTTTGTCGATTGTCACTAATATTTAAGATTTGAAGTTTCCATGGCGGTGACTATGAAGAATTCCGTCTTCTGGGATGTGGTGCCGTGTAGATCTTGTGTGATCAGACGTTTCGGAAGAGCTTATCGCCTCGCTGAAGATGGAGGTGATACGTTCCTCCGAAACGTCAATTCACACAAGATCTACACAACGCCGATTCCCAAAAGAGACATTCTTCAATTTTATTAGTATTTTAACACACCGTCTCTTAATGCGTCTTAGCGATTGGTTGGACATTTAGAGCTCGTGGAGGAGGTGAGAAAAATTTGTGTAACAACTTTAACGGGAAATACTCTTTGTGAGATATGTGAGTGGATGATACTAAAATTTATTTTTAAAGACACAATATACGAGAATGTGCCTTGGGACTGAATTCACCATTGGAACCAATAAAATGGCGGGCTAAAATATACATACATACATACATTTATACATTTATGTACATTAAATATGTCATAGGTCTACTTCATTTGAAAAATAAATCTCGTCTGTGGTGTAGTGGTTAGAGTTGCTGACTACAGATCCAGAGGTCAGGGTTCGATTCCCGGCGCTAACTGATTTTCTGATAAGTAGTAGGTCTGGAACGGGGTTCACTCAGCTTCGTGAGGATAACTGAGAAGCTACTTTTAGGAAATAGAAGATCCGGTCTAGAAAACCGAGATTAATGGTCGTGGGGATCAGTTGCGCTGACCACGTGACACCCTCTATCCGCAAAAGTTGGCACTAACCTCGCCGACAAGCGGCGGTCGCTCGGTTGGTATAGTTCGCTTGTGGACTAAAACCAGGGAGTTTCTTTTATTACCCGGAGCCAGTAAGGAAGATGACAAAAGAATTCCATCAAGATATCTAGTTCTCTGGCTAAGAGCTGAAACATATAATTATAGAGTACAAGTAACATTACTGGCATGACAAATTACTCCATGAAATCTTCCGTCCTTTATACGTGACTGTTTAAGAGAGTGTAAAATTACGTTTATTTAACCTTGACTCGAAAACATGCAAGTCACGTTACGCACTAAATTAATGTAAATTATGTGACTTGTGTAAATATGTACCTTATGCATGAATCCACACATTTCTTTCTCACACAAAGCCCATCGCAGGCATTCACGAGGTTACCGTATTGTTCGCCTGATCAACCATATTTCTCACATAAATAACATACGTACGTCTTCCCCGGGGGAGAAGAGGAATGCATGTAGAATTGATGGGAGAGCCAGAAGGAAAGAGACAACTGGGAAGACCAAGGCGTAGGCTGGCGGACAATATTAAAATGGATTTTAGAGATAACAGATGAGATATTATGGATTGGATTGATCTGGCTCAGGATATGGACCAGTGGAAAGCCCTTGTGAACACGGTAATGAACCTTCGGGTTCCATAAAATGCTGGGAAATACTTGAGTAGCTGCGGAATTGGCGGCTCCTCAAGAAGGGCTCAGATCCATGAGTAATGTACGTCTTCCCCAGCGACCCTAAATTGAAATACAATTGAATGAACTACCTTTTTTCAACCAAAGGTTATCAGCATTCCTTCTTCGCAAGAACACAAGAAATAAATGGATAGACCTATAGGGAATCATGTAAATGTCACCCATGTTTCACTAACCGGATTTAGATAAAATTATATATTAGGAGTCTGTACGGTGAATTTTATTTTGCTTCGTATCGGACAAAAGAAGCTGAAATCATACTTCAATCTTCTCCTCGAAAATTCATTTTATGCGAGACTGGTACATATCACGAGACCGCCTCTGTGGTCTATTGGTCAGAGTTTCTGCCTACAGATCCAGAGGTCCCAGGTTCGATTCCCGGCCCTACCAGATTTTCTGAGAAGTACCGGGTCTAGAGCGGGTCCACTCAGCCTCATAAGGATAATGGAGAAGCTATTTCAAGGAAATAGCGGCTCCGGTCTAGAAGACCGATATTAACGGCAGTGGGGATTTGTTGCGCTGAACTCGCGACACTCTCTATCCAAAGAAGTTGGTACTAACTTCATCGACAAGCGGCGGTAGCTCGGTCGGTATAGTTCGCTTGCGGACTACAAGCCACGGAGTTTGTTTGTTTGTTTGTTTGGTACATATCACGTTATACCGTCCTCATTATGATATAAAAGAATCTTAAAGATTTTTCAGTAAATCGAATATTCAACAACGTAGAAGGAAATAATATTCATAAAGGACGCACATGAAGCATATACGTGCTTTACGGGAACACAAGACAACAGTAATAAGGAAAAATATTCGTATGTTATAATGGTCGTGCGTCCCTAAGCGTGTCCGCGCTAGCAAATTTTGAAATTTCCGCGAAAACTTGTTATGATCTTCAAATAAATGGTGGTTATCCCAAAGTATATGTGGGTTTATCTGTAACAATCTATTCTTGTGTCGTAGAGGTACTCGCTTCGAGTCTCAGCCCTGAAACCAGCCATCCTCACTACTTTTTATGGTTTCCCTCAATCCCTCCAAGCAAATACCGGGGTAATGGCCTAATCCAGGACACGATGACTTTCTTCCAAATAATTTCTATTTCGTTATTTATCAGTCCTCTTACCACTCGGCGGTGAGTATTCGGAGGTGTTAAATAAACCGCAAACATACCGGTCAGTATTTGCTTTGAACTGAATAAATATCTAGCCTTAATTTGATGGTGGGATCTTCACATGTGCGCTTACAGGGCCAGCGTACTGACATTCCGTTTCGTAAAATTTGACAGGACCTGTAATACAGGGCTACTATAATTGATTCATTCGTTTTTAAACGCTATATTTTCCAAAGCATTATACCTACAAATATGATTGATATAGAAAAAGAACCGTAAACTCACAAGTTTTCTTCACACTCTACAAATGTTCTATGTGTGCCCCTTGGGTCACACGACACACGTCCAGGCGGTAGTCGAGCTCGTTCCACACATTTTGTAGCATCATCCTGTCAATGGTCATCACTGCAGCATCGATGCGTTCCCTCAGCTCTACTAGTGTTCTTGGCAGTGGGGGTACGTAAACACGATCCTTAATGTACCCCCAAAGGAAGAAGTCACAAGGCGTTAGATCAGGTGATATGGGGGGCCAAGTGAACAGAGCTACGTCATCCTCACCAACATGCCCAATCCAGCGATGCCGAAGTTCATTGTTTAGGTAGCGACGAACATTGCCGATACCACCGCAAAGTGGTTTGTTTACATGGCGGTTCTTTTCCGTACTCTCTTTTGAATGCGCGTTGCACTGCTATAACAGACGAACATCTCGCATATTCCAACAAACAAAAACTCTTTTCTTGCTTTGTCGCCATTTTGTAAAGGCACTGAACTCGTGCTGCCAACTGGTGCACATAGTACAAAGTTGGTGAGTTTAGAGTTCTTTTTATATATAATCATATTTGTACGTGTAATACTTTGGAAAATGTAGCGTTTTAAAAACGAATGAATCATTTATAGTAGTCCTGTATTTCTGGATGACTTATGGTTTTGGTAAGTGTCTTGCTTGCTTCGTAGGTGAGGTAAGAAGAACAAAAATAAGGAAGGTTGGGAACAGTAAGTACTGAGGTTTCAACATCAATGATTATTCAGTTTATTGTCTTCAGTGCAATGACACGCGTAGTCTTTTATTTTGACACAGACGCGTCTTCGAAATTCCCAAAAAATTAATTCCCTTCCTTTAATAAAATTGATCGGTAGTGAGGGTAAAATTACTTCTTTTGAAGAGTACTGTTTTCTGGGATGCAACGCTTTGTAGTCCGTTGGAAGTCAACTGACGTTTCAGAGTATTATATAGCCTTCATGTTCAGATGCCACCTTCTTTCACGCTGGTCTGATTTTTCGACCCTGAAGATGGAGGCGATTTATTCCTTCGAAATTTCGGTTGACTTTAAAGGGACTACATATCGTTATAACCTAGAAGATAGTGCTCTTCATAAAGACCGATGTGAGAACATCAAATCCTACACTGACTGTAGAGTATGTGAAACAATGGACGGATTATGCTACAACGTCTCGCGACTGCCACAATTGTGCATGTCTGGTAACTGTTTACTTAAGTGGGAAAGTAGATTAAAATGTGTTTTACACTCAGTAAACCAGCTGTAGCAGAAATGATGACTTTGCACAAAAGTTGGGCAGCCATCAATTCGCAATACTGAGCAAGATGACTTAGCGGTAACGTTCTAAAGGTGTTCGGTTCGAATCTTGCCTAAAACACTGTCAATCCTGACTCAGAATTTCGTAGTATTTCTGTCTCCAAGAAGATGTTGGAATAGTACCTCGACGAAAATCAAATTTTCTTTTCGCACTGCTTTTATTGTAGACTACAAATGCAGATTTCAAATTTCTAAGTGGCTTTAAATTATTCGGCTCGGAATGACTCTGCCATCCATCAAAGTATATCGGAATACATAAATATATTGTAACGTAAGCGCCAAGCGAGCGTGATTTCGTCCATTTTCAAATATTGTTGAATTACCGATAAAGTTATAAGGTAATTTAGCCTTATTTTGCGTGATTTCAATCGTATAATGTCGAACAAAAAGGCAGTACGACTGCCAGTAAGTGGATTTGGATTAAGAGTAAGTTGAAATATCTGTACATAGAAGCGCTTGTCTTGTTTGTTGCTTTGCCCTTATGGATAAAGGCAAAGTTAGCTCAAGCGTTTAGCCGCTGGCTTCCCATAGCGGCGGCCCAGGTTCGATCCCGGTTCTGGTCAAATAGTATTTGTGGTGGATAAAAAGGGGCTGGGGCAGGTTTTCTCCGAGTACTTCGGTTTCCCCTGCCAATCTTCATTCCACCAATTGCTCCACAATCACCCTCACCTATCATCTGGGGCTGGTACAATAGGCCAGAAGTGGCCACAGTACGAGGGTGTTAGTCCCACCCCACTAGCGATAAAAGAAAAGGTAAAGTTATCCCTACATCAGACCTTGGAGGCCCATAGGATTGTGAGGGGTCGAGGCTCCCACGTCTTCGAGACAATCGGCTCAGAGATGGCGGCAAGGTTGTCAGCTTTACGGGCCGGCCGTCCTTCAGCCCCCAGGAAGATTCCTGGTAGTGATTTCTGTTAGCGAATGAGTCGACCCCACGGCCATAGTGCGGCTGGAAGGATTAGCTAAATTGAACAGAATCTACCTCATCGGGAGTCGAACCCGCGAACTTCCGACTTGTAGCATAATGCCTCAACCAACTACGTTAGCGCGTACAGCTTTCTTCTTTGGAAACTCGGAAAATTAAAGATCTTCTTCCATCTGCACTTTCCGCATTTGCTTTTCCTTGGTAGATCGAGAGCAGTTTCACTGCTGGGCGGGTGATCATACAACACGATGAATATGGCTTATGCAAGCATCGTCTTTGTGAGCAGGATATATGATGTTCATCACTTATGCAGTAGAAAATGACTGGCATGTACTGCGCCGGCGCGTGATCAAACCTGTGTCATTTTAGAGTTCTGTCTTCTGAGATTACACTGTATTCCTGGGTGAAAGTCAACTGACATTTCGGAGGAATATATCACCTCCATCTTCAGGTCTTCAGGATTTACCTGCTTCATGCTGGTATCTTGCTTGATATAATCTTCGACATTAAAGATGGAAGAGAGATGTTGCATCGAAACGTCGGTTGAATTGTATTGTGCTATATGTCGCTATATCCCAGAAAATATAACTCTTTATAGCTACAGCTGTGAGGATCTTATGTCGAAATCTGTTATAACGTTGAACACATGTGACCAGTCAGTAAAACCCACATCAATGTATTCTGGTAAAACAAGCACTCCGCGTTAAGAAAAGGCTGTCATGGTCAGGAAGTGTTTCTTCTGTATTTTTTCCTTCTAACACTACACGTCTGTATCATACATTAGAAAACAAGCCATCCTTGAATTTCAGATTACCTCAAGTTCTCCATCATCTCATACTTTCACAGCTAAAAGTAAACGGTAAAACTATCCCTGTAAGAGACCGTGGAGGCCCATAGGGTTGTGAGATGTCCAGGCTCCCACATTTCCTAGACAATCGGCTCACAGATGGCGGTGAGGTTGTCACCTTACGTTCCGGCCTCCCTTTACCCCCAGGAAGATTTCTGGTACTCATTTCTGTTAAAGACTGAGTCGACCCCAGGGCCATAGTGCGGCTGGAAGGGTTAGGTAAATTGAAAAAATCCAATGACATCGTGAATCGATCCCGCAATCTTCCTGCTTGTAGCATAGTGCCCCCCCCCCCCATCATACTTCCTTAACGTCTATATTAACAGTCGAAAGTTGCGAAATTCCGCTCCTCTGCCTCGAAACACAAAAGGAAGGGTTTAATTTAAACATCATTCGACAAAATAACGGCATCGTCCGGTGTTCTGCAAAATATGAAACACGGCGTTTCAGAAACTGGACATTTTTCCGTCCTCAGGTCGGGAAGAACTAACCTCGGTCACCAGTGACTGAGGTTAGCTCCTTCTAAGGGACCCAAACTGAATATAGACGTCTTCCCCTGCTCAGCTGAGGACGGAAATAGATCCAGTTTCCCGAAACGATGGGAAGAAGTCCAAAAACCCAATAAATCTGAGGGTTATACACCATCGTGAGAACCCTTTAGAATCTAACTGCTTAATTCCAATCGCATTCGAGCCTACTGAGCTAGCACTGGACCTGTGAGACTCATGTCATTTCGATATTCGTGTTTCTGGTAAAGGGAACCAGGTGATGCGTTGTGGTCCACTTCAGCGCTCTGTAATTTGCTGCATTGCATCTGTGCGGCTGTTGCCCAGTGTTGCTACAAGGGAGCTCTTGCGCGCATAATGTCGTGGCTTCAGGTAATTGTGGGGTTTCGTAATTTCTGCGAATTTAGGTTTCTTTAAGTGAAAGCTGATGCATGCAAAACACGGTTACGTTATGATTCTGTCCATTATAACAAGGAATCATTTATCATTAGATTAATAAGTTATTATTATTATTTTGCAAGCATCAATATGCCGTATTTACGCATGTATAGGCCGCGTGCGTGTATAGGCCGCAGCACAATTTTNTATTTATTTATTTATTTATTTATAGGGTTAATCCATGTTTGTATTTCGTTACTTTTTACTATTTTTTCATGGCAGACACAATATTATCATATGTATGAGTGACTAAAGACGGGGTTTGTATTGGTAATCGGATTTATTGACAACTTACAAATCGTAACTACAAATGTTTATATTACTATCTTTAATTCACATACTCAGCAATTCACTATAGCACGTACTAAGTTTTTTCAATCTGCTGTGTCTTCAAGGGTCGTTGCCTGGTAACGGCTTTCGAGGTGAATGTTCTCCTTATCTTGGGTTCACGAACTATCTCCGTGCCTCAGCTACTAGCTTCTAACAGTACTTCCATTGTTGCACGCGTGCCGCTGACTAGCAACGGTTGTTCTCTCGTTATTTGTTTCGCGGTCGTTTCTTATCAACGGTTCTACGTGCCACAATAGTTTTTATTGCTGTGTGTTTTTTGATAGTACTTATATGACACTTGTAGGGTATTTACTTAAGTTTGTGTGAAGTTATTTGAGGTACAAAGATATGGAAAGCTAAATACAAAACATACAGAAAATAATTCCCTTTAAAGCTCTATGAAGTATTCAAGATTCGGAAGTACACGTACGTGTATTTTCACTTAGTTTTTGGGAATGCCGGAAAATATTCTCGAAATAATGTATGTATATTTTTTATTGCTATATGATCGTGTTGGATCTTTATTCTATTTATTTAAAATACCAATTTTTACGGAATCAGAGTAATATTTTTAGGGGTTTTTTTACTTTCTCTGTCCCTGCTTATGGGGCAATATTTCTGTTGTACTTTCTTATTAAGTCTTTGAGAAACGGTCCGTATTCGGATAAACCTCATGCGATGCCAATATAGTTCCCAAATTTCTTTTTCGTTCTGCTGAAATATTTTAAGTGCCTCGTGTCTTAGTAACCCGAAATCGGATTATCATGGTCTCTCAGATTCCGGGCGCTAGCTTCGCCGATTTAACAGAACTGTTCACCATTCTACACCATAAAAACCTACTTAGACCCACACGTCTCCAAGAGAAATGTAATTGATTATATCTCAGTTACAGCAAGAGATAACGTCCCAATTCAGCATAGCTAAACCGACGGCAAAAAGACTCGAGATTCTGAGCCCTACGGAAAGTACCAGAGCCCCACGTCCTTGTACGAGCCTAGGCTCGCAGAGAAGAACGGCGAAGAGAATCTACTGTCCCTTAATTTCTGAGTTTTCTGTGGAAACAAATAAACTATCTTAATTCGTGGTGTTGGGTGAGACTGAATCCAGTTAACACGCATGATACTAGTGGGCCTCTTGTACCAATCCCATATGACGGATGAGAATTAGCAGGGGAATTCACAGTCCTCTAAGAAAGCCTATACTCCAGCGTCACTTCGTCCACCACAAATCCCACACGGTATGACTAGGGATCTGAGACCTCTGCGGTGTGAAGCTAGCGACTAATTACCTGCGCTCTGGTAGGGTCTCCGCAACTACTTTGGAAGCAGAGCGGGAATTAAGGGCCACGGGGAGGGGGAAATCTCTGTTGGCGGGGTACAACTTTATGAACTTACAAAGCCATATACGTAATATAAATTAGAATAAATAAAAAAGGCAGACAAAGGAAATCTTTTCTTCTCTCACTTGATCGAGCATGGTGCATGAACAAAGATGACGATTGAAATGGTGTGACGCGTGTTAGGTATAAAGGAGGCCATAAACTAGAACAAAAAATATATCAAGTGCATGCTACAGATGATACATAACCTCAATTTTAGGACCTATCTTGCAAAGTCTTTCAGGGTAAGAGCCAACCAAGTTGCTGTTATTAAGTTAAGAGAAGCATTACTCAGCTTCCACGAATTTATGAAATGTTCTGTAAATTCTGAGCACAAAATTTTACTTTGCCCTCTCCAGCTATTCTTTCGTTCTAAGAGAAAGTTTTTCTTTTCATTCCAGCCACAGAGAAAATTTTTCTTCTTTTTGTAAAATTCCTTAAAGTCCATAATAAATGTATTAACAATAAAATAATTTACACAGAGAATTATTGGGTTTTTGGACTTTTTCCATCGTCCGAAATTCTAAGAAATATAAAACACGACTTTTCGGAAATTGGATCTGTTTCCGTCTTCAGGTGTGGAAGGAAGACACCTACTCAGTCGGGCCCCTTAGAAAGAGCTACTCTCAAGCACTACTCTACTAATCTTCTAAAAAAAATTGCTTAAATATTTTAAATAATTTGTTCAAGTAACATCGATATAGAATTCAAGCAAATCATCATATGAGTATTACAGCCGAGAGTTTCAAGATTGTTTATGCCCGTTTTCTCCCAAGTGTATGATCTTGAAGTGTATCCAAAAACATCCCAAATTGACTCAAAATATTCCCCTGATATACATTTTAATAATATCTTTCAGTATTATTTCCGTGTTTTAACAAGTAATCAGTTTCCAAGACGTTTACCTACCAAAATTCTGTACGCATTTCATAAAAATTACATGGCCAAAACATTACAAAATATCCAGTTGAATGCCGTAAAAACACTAAGTGGCTTGTATAAAATTATTCTATGTATTTCTTGCAATAGTTGTGTCCGAAATTTCTCATTTTTCATCTATTTTCGAATCAAATACAATTCTAAGAATTTATTTTATTCCCTCAAAGCAAGATCCTGTGTTTCACAATTACACAACTCAGCCACATAATTAAATCTTCGTGAAACTTCTTTCAGAAAGCGGACTTGATCATACTCTGCAGAGTTAAATACGTGTACTTAACGTTTAAACCGTCATTCATTAGGTAAAGATAAAGTTGTCCCTATGCTTAATTATTTAAACACTAAGCCATGAACGCGTATGGGGGAGTGAATGTATAGATCCACATTTTCTTAACCTCGGCATTAGCTGGAGGTCTTTGACGCCCGGGAGAGATTCCTCAGTACCCACTGGATTGGAGTTTGGTTGGACCCCAGAGCCGGTCTGCATGACGTGGGGAAGAGAAAATTATTGACCCTGTCGGGACTCTGAACTCCGACCCCTCGGTCGTCCAGCCCGTAGCCAGTAGCTATACCCATCATTTATTAGGACTACAGGTTATTATGTACTATGTGTCTCAACTGTCTTTAAGTACATGTGAACTGTCTTTACCTAGTAACAGTTCAGTCTGTCGACTTCGCATGACTTGTCAGCCGGTTCGTCGCCTGCCCTCATAAACATTTCTTGTATAATCTGTATCTCTGACTGCATGACTATCATCATCATCATCATCATCATCATCATCATCATCATCATCATCATCATCAGTAATCTGTCAAGACGACGGGTCCACAGTCTGTTCCAAAACAATTCCTCCACTTAATGCGATCTAGAGCTTTCTCCTTCA
>NW_019733841.1:875140-875478 GCF_002891405.2 Cryptotermes secundus | reverse complement strand
GCTTCATGTGGACTGTGGGTGGTTGTCTCAAAATTTTCATTACTTTTGTTTTCCCCACATTCATTTCCATATCATAGCACCTTCCAATTTTGATTAGTCTTTCAATCATGCCCTGTAGCACAGTTTCTTCCTTAGCCACTGCTTAGCAGACTGCTTTTACCGGTTCTCAAGATCTCTTTGCTTGCAGATTTCTTATATATTTTTTCTTCAACCCTGAAGATGGAGGCGATACGTTCCTCCGAAATGTCGGTTAACACCACATATACACGGTGCAAAATCCCAGAAGACTGCTTTCTTCATAATCCTCTTTCATGCTAATCGATACCTGTTTCTTTTAG
>NW_019733841.1:839224-875031 GCF_002891405.2 Cryptotermes secundus | reverse complement strand
AAGTTCGTTCTGCTATAATTCTCATGACTATATATATATATATTTCTATTATCGCAGAAAATATTTATTTTATAAGTGGCATTTTTATAAAAAATCTCTTCAAGCCTCCTGTAATCACCAGCCTGTGGTAGTAACTTGTGTTAAGGTTACGGTCGGGTAAGTCCCTGTAGTTTATCTTCTCTAAAGCCAGTTTCAACCTTATCACCACAGCACGGTGACCCTTCAAACCCGGCTGGAAACGGCCTTGATATATGGAAAGTAGCTGCGAATATACTGAATAAGCGATCTGAGAACACCGACAAGGGGTGGTCTACAAGTTTCTTTAATGGGTGAAAAGCTAAGAACTCCTCACTCTGAAACATCTCTTTAACCTGAACTGATTATTTAAAATTATATAGAAAACTGTGATGTGATATTCACTGTCCACAGTAACCATAAAATAAGCAAAGTGTTATGTAAGATTTGAGGTTTCCACAGCGGTGACTATGAAGAATGATGTCTTCTGGGACGTGGCATTGTGTAGATCTTGTGTAAACCGACGTTTCAGAGGAACGTAACTCCTGCAGCCACCTGCTCACGCTGGTTCCTATCTCGCGGATTTTTCTACCCTGAAACTGGAGAAGATACTTTCATTCGAAACGTAGGTTTACAGAAGATATATATGGCGCCACATCCCAGAAGACGTCATTCTTCAAGCAAATTGTTATATGTAGTCCCTGGTCAACTGGTAAAGTGATTAAGTGCTGCGCCATGAAAATTTTACGAGGTGAGTGGTTAGTTTCATGGTCCTGCAGATTACTCCGGGGGGAGTAGAGGACGGTACTGTTAGTTCCTCGGAACTCTAGCCGCGGTAGAGGGGTCATACCATCTCTCGCGGGGCTGGGGGAGCAGTCTTATCAGCTTACGTCAGCGTGGGTACTACCAGTTTGGAATGTAGCGTCTTGGAGTGTGGTCAGGTGTATAGTACGTTGTGTATCTCCTCCTGGTCTGCGTAGGCAATGTTTTGCGCTCGGGGAGTAGCTCTGAACGTCACCACAGCAAGCGTACAGCTTCGCGTGCTCCACAACAGCGTTTACCTTTCTGCGCGGCTAAAGTTACGAGGCACTAACTATACACGCTGAGCATGCGCCATAGCAGGTCTCAATGTGGAAGCATGAGCAGAAATGGAAATTCGCTCTTACAGCCCCCTCTTCTACTCTGAAAATGGAAGCAGCAGGTTTCTCCGAAAGTTCACTACCAAATTATGAGACGTCACATACAAAGAGACAGTAATATTTAATAGTTTCCTGAAACTATGCTCCTTTTCAATATACATGTAAATTTTTAATATTTGTCAAATTATATTTTTATTATTAATTTTTTCGTCACGGCAATTTCCTAATAATAATAATAATAATAGAAACAAATTTGGAAAATATATAATCGAAATAAAAAATTTATAAATTATAAATATGCCCCTTAGGCCGATGTTGCAGCTAACCATTCTTCCGTTTACTATATTTAGTTTCACCCTATCATTGGTTGCACAGCTGTTCTTCCACATCGGCGAGTGTCCAGAATTGTATAAATTGGCAGCTGCAAGCAATTGCTGTATCCAGTACATCAGAAGAGAGGTAAGAAACAGCATCATTCAATTTTTAAGTTATTAGGAGACAGTTTCATGGAAAATATTTCGTAGGATTCCCATACGAAAATACATTTATTTTTCTTTCGAAATGTAATGCAGTAATTCTTTAAGTACTACAATATAGAATAGGAAAAGGAAAAGAATTTCGACTTGCAGGTAAATGTGCATAATTTATTTTCGATGAATTATTGGTGCATGAGCTCCATTTGCAACTCAGCATACATAGAACCTGTAATTAAACTGTAGCCATGAGATCTGAACATGCGTCAGGCAGCAGCAGCTACGGTTATCCTCGTTCCTTCTCTTCGCTGCTGAGGAACCAATGAGTTCGGCTACACGCGGAAGCTAACAAATGTATTTTACTCTGTACACACAATTATTATAGAACGGAGCATCCAATGATTTCCGTTAAGCTTTGTCGAAATGTGGATCGCCTCTGTGGTCTAGTGGTCAGAGTTTCTGCCTATAGATCCAGAGGTCCGGGTTCGATTCCCGGCTTTACCAGAATTTCTGGCTCTGGAACGGAGTCCACTCAGACTCGTGAGGATAATTGAGGAGGTATTTCAACGAAATAGAGGCTCCGGTCTAAAAAATCGAGATAAACGGCCGTGGGGATGCGTTGCGCTGACCACGTGACACCCTCTATCCGAAAAAGTGGGCACTAACTTCGCCGACAAGCGGCGGTCGCTCGGTCGGTATAGTTCTCTTGCTGGAGGAGTTTTCTTTTTTGTTTGTCGAAATGTAACGGTGTGTCTTTTTATATCGCAAGTATACCGTCTATAATGAAATAATTACCTTATATAAAAGACACAGTTTTTTTAATACACTAAAAGTGCTTGTTAAATACTTTAAAATGTCATTAAAATTATACATTCAATCCTTGTTGCCATACACGGGCCATCGTCTGGCAACTTTTTTGTTGTTGTTGGGGAGATCATCGCACTGTGCTATTTGTCTTCTGTGCCCTTAGGCACAGTGCAGTGGTCTCCCCAATATAAAAAATGTTGCCTGATGATGGCCCGTGTGTGGCTGAATAATGTTGCAATAAGTAATGCATGTATAAATTTAATAACATTTTTAATATTTAGCAAACACTTTCAGTGTTTTAAATAATTTTTAGTGTCTTTTATATACATTTACGATCTAAAAATGATGCCACAATGCAACAGGATACTGAAATATAATATGTAACGATGTGTGCAATATTGTTAAAAGATGATATTAAAAAGTTTCTCAAGTTCTGGAAAAGGGCTATTGTCTGGCACGTAAAAATATGTATTCTTGCTTATAGTGTCTTCCACAGGGAAATACATACCTAGAAATTCCGTGCTTATAAGAGCAACTCACGACCATCTCTTTAATATTCTTTGTATTTTTTTAGGGACTAAAATCTCAGATTGGTTAGTTAGGCCTATTTATAATATTGTAACAGGTGACTATTAGATGGGGTATGAATTGGTTGATTGCTGTATTGACACCTTATACATAACGCTCGGAACTACAGGCAATTACAAGTAATACATATTTTACGTTCCACCGTTACACACGCTACTGTTCTCAGTCTTCACTAGTCGTGTCCTGGCAACGGATTTCAGCATGGTAATTATATCACTCTCACTGTAACTGTAGCACAAATGAAGTCTTCTTTGCACAACCTAAATTTTTTCTTGCCAGTCTTCTCAATCATCTTCGACTACAGCTTCAATAGACCCCTCTCCCCTCAGCCGCCCTGAAATCCTAGCTATATAGTGTCGGGACGGATCCAACAGAAATCACCGTTTCTATCGTCATAGCTTGATTGTTGCTTACGTTTCCTTGCCACGGGAACCTGCTTACCAAGTCGTTACCTAGCAAAGAACGTATATTCTGGCTCCGCTGTCCCTGTTTTCAGGCCTCATGTCACAATATATCATATGGCGAAAATATTAATGTGAGCATATAAAGACGTTGAATATTATGATTTTAATACAGGGCGATTTCTAAATTTCTAAATTTAGAAATCGCCCTGCATTCTGGGTTAAGACGAAGTAGAGTCTGGCATGTAAGATATCAACATTTCTTAGGTAATTAATGCTCTCGTAATTAAAGCAGAACCTTAATGATGCACAGCAGGATTCTCCGAAATGCTGATATTTATCTCCCTTTCTACACGGCGTCAAATACCAGAACACCGTAATATTAATATCTTCGCTCAAATATTACTGATCTTCTCCTCGTGCTATGTAGCGAAATGTTCCGTTAATTTGAGGAACATGTTGCCATATCCAAAAGCTGATATATTTCACGGTTCCCTCAGAATTTCACGGGATCCTGTGTGTTCCATTTAGATCTTCGACGCTGCCAGCCTGTTTAAATTAGGCTTATACATATGCCAATATTCTTGTTTCATCCGCTTGCGAATTCACACTGAGAATAGCATAGAACACAAACTCTGCTGAATTATTACCATTTTGGTACAGGGTCATCTCGAAATAACATAAAAAAGAAATAAATAAATGGAGTCTGACTCTCAATTTGTTCCATTGCTTATCTTATCGCACTAAATGTGCTTTTAAATTTTAAACATTATTAATATCTTACTAAAACTCTGTATTTATTCGGCCATAAAACAAGTAGATCTCATATGGCCATATTAAACATGCTTTATTTTCACGCCTTTTATCGATATAGTGAGGGTAGTATGAACTACAAAATTAACAGAGTTATTTACATTTCTTCAACTCAAATAATATGTGTTCATACACATACTCTCTTATTTAATTACTTTTGGAGCGGAGCCCTTCTGGAGGAGCCGCCAATTCTGAAGCTACTCAAGAATTTCCCAGCATTTTATGGAACCCGAACTTTCATTACCGTGTTCACAAAAGCCCTCCACTGGTCCTCATCCTGAGTCATATCAATCCAATCCATACCACCCCATCCTATCTCTCCAACATACATTTTAATACTACTCATCCACCTACGTCTTGGTCTTCCCATTGGTCTCTTTCCTACCAATATATTGCCACGTGTTAAGTATATGTGACGCGACAAATAACTTCACGTATTATTTGATATAGCGAATTGATTGAACCCTCGCTCTTACAGTCACACAATTTACAATCTGACAATTACTGCCGTCGGCAGTACCACAAATACTTCACTGCAATTAACTGGTTACTCTTTCTCTAGTAACTGGCTCAATACTCACTACTCACTACTAATCACTCACTACTAACTGAATAGAATTCGCTGTTCCTTATTTAGTTTCGGCACGGGCAACACAGAAAACAATTACGTGAAAGGCACCGCTGTTGCCTGACGCCGTGTTTACAGGTTGCCTAGCAACACTGTTGAGAGTTATTTACTGCTCTGTAGCAACCGCGGCATCCACCTTTACGTCACTGTTGTCACCTGCCATGTCACAGTGGGAAGCGCTGCCACGTCACCACGGGGGAGGGGGCGGAACGCTGCCCGGCCCGTCACCGTAGCAGCGGTAGCGCTGTTACGCCACCGCTGGTGGGGGAGGGGGCGTCCTGCGTACAGCAAATACGTCACACTGCTCCCTCCTTAAAGCTGTTCGTCCCGAATAGCCTAACGGTACATCCCCGTTCCTTTTATTAGCAGGCTGTTCTTGCAACGTCTTCTTCTTTCTTGTCCGGCTACTCCTCTTGCAGCTACTATTCTCTTCTCCCCCATTCGTGCTACATGCCCTGACCACCTCATCCTCCTTGACTTGATCATTTTAATTATACTTGGAGAAGAGTACAAGTTATGAAGCTCCTCATTATGCAGGTTTCTCCAACCTCCTGTTACTTCATTTATCTTCAGTCCAAATATTCTCCCCAACACCCTGTTCTCAAACACCCTCAGTCTATGTTCCTCCCTTAATGTCAGAGATGAAGTTTCACACCCAGACAGAACATACTCCCTTATTAAGGCTATAAATTTTCAGTGAAAACCTACTTTTTTCTCTCATATCCTCTATGTATCGTACAATCGCCATGTTCTCTCCATCGAACAACCGGAACTAATTTCATAATTCACTATATCTCTCCCTGCAGTGTTGGATTTGAGGTCCCCTCAGTAATGGCTATAAAGACTCCTGTCTTCTGAGATATAAAAAACACACTCCGCCGCCTGTAGTCCGGAAACGAACTATAACGACCGAGCTACCGCCTCTTGTCGACGAAGTTAGTGCCAACTTTGGAGGATAGATGGTTTCGCGTGGTCAGCGCAACGGTTCCCCACGGCCGTTAATCTCAGTTTTCTAGACCGTCTTCTGAGTTATATCACCAAGTAATCTCATTTATGTCAACAAATGTTTCGGAGGAACATATCGCCTCCACGTTCAGGACCAAAAGAAAGCCACCACTTAGGAAATCGGCATGAAGCAGATACCAAGCAGAGCTTGCTGATTTATCTTTTGACTCATTCTTTGACTTCGAAAATGTAGATCATGTTACTCCAAAACGTCGGCTGAATTTCAACGCGCTACGCGACATTATATGCGAAAAGAAATAATTCTTTTACTCCATGCTATATTTCACACGAAAGTCATAATTTCAGGGGTACGCGGTAGAGTAGCTAGTTGAGGCATTGTACTACAAAGACGGAAGGTCGTGGTTTCGGTTCCCGATAAGGTAATTGGATTTTTTTACTTACCAAATCCTTGCAGCCGCACTATGGCCCTTAGGTCGACTCATCCTCTAACAGAAATGAGTACCAGAAATATTCCTGGGGGCTAAAGGGCGGCCGGCGCGTAAGGCTGACAACCTCACAGCCTTCTGTGATCCGACTGTTTAGAAAATGTGGGAGCCTCGACGACTCAGAACCTTATGGGCCTCCATAGCATGTTACAGAGACAACTTTATCTTTTACCTTTTACTCAGAAAGTCAGAAGGAAACTGTTAGGTGTTCCTCTTAGTAATCAATTAGTAATGCACATACCAGCTGCTACTGGCCTGTGGCGGATATGACCCATTCCATTGTATGATTTACAGGACTCTTTAATTTACAAGACGTTTCAGAAATTGGCTTTGGAATTTGTGGACAGGCTCTCTCTCTCTCTCTCGCTCTGTCTATTTGCCTATCCAACCATCCTTCAATATTCCCCTCCTTATATTTATCTAAGAAAAACCTATATGTGGAGATACACACAAGTGTATGTCAATATTTAAATATATTTTCTGATATGTTTACTCAAACTGAAGGAAGAATTTTGTCTTGAGTTTGGGTCTACATCTTCTCCTCTTGTTTCAGGACAACAACCATCCAGTGTCAAATGCTATATAAATGTCGTTATGATATATGTGTATATATGTTTCAATTTACATAAATGTTATAAAAGAACACATGTAGTTATATAGGAGAAAAAGTCCATCTTACTGAGTCAAACGTAGTAATGTCAAACTCGCGGTTAACGTGAACATTTAGTTGCTACGGTCAATGACGTAAAGACGGTAAGCTTGTACAGAGGTATTTTTGTTTTATTGCTAGTGGGGTGGGACTAAGTCCCTTGTACTGCGGCCACTTCTGGCCTATCGTACCAGCCCCAGATGATAGGTTAGGGTGATTGTGGAGCAATTGGTGGAATGAAGATTGGCAGGGGAAACCCAAGTACTCGGAGAAAACCTGCCTCAGCGCAACTTTGTCCACCACAAATCCCACTTGACCAGACCCGGGATCGAACCCTGGCCGCCGCAGTGGGAAGCCAGCGACCAACCGCTTGAGCTATGGCGCGGCCTCACCTGTGCAGAGGTAAGTGCCTTCATACTATACGAAATATAGTGGTGGTCTTCAAGACCGGTAGCTTTCTTAACAGCCCCAAGAGCTGATTGCTTCAATTTCATATGTGTCGTTTCAGAAGATGGATCTGCAGGACGTTTCTTCATGCGGTTGCACGTTCAGCGACACCTCCTTTCTGGCCGGAGTGTGTGGGGCTGGCTTCACTCTGTTCATGAGCTTGGTGGAGTACCTTCTGAGGAACCAATGTGACATCACTGACCCCTGCCGCAGATTCGGAGCCAAGACTGCCCCAAACACGGCGACCAATCATTATGACTTCATTGTAGTGGGCGCCGGGGTGGCAGGTCCTGTGGTTGCATCTCGTTTGAGTGAGCTCTCGGAATGGAACGTCCTGCTACTGGAAGCAGGTCTGTCGCCCGAAACATACGTTTATAATGTAAATCGGAAAATGAAAGCGAATAAAAGTATTCAATTATTTTATATAATGTTTCACAAGGAAAACACAATTAAATTATTTAATTTTCAATATCACCCACAATGTACGTAAAATATATTCGTATTAAATTTATTATTGAAACTAAGTGTAAGAATTGGCGGTGCCACAGCTCAGACGGTTAGTCGCTGGCTTTCCACCCCGGCGGCCCGAGTTCGATCACGGGTCTGATCAAGTGGGATTTGTGGTGGACAAAATGGCGTTGGGGCGGGTTTTCTCCGAGTACTTCGGTTTCCCCTGCCAATCTTCATTCCACCAAATTCTCCATCATCATATTCATCTGGGGCAGGTACAATAAGCCAATCAGTGGCCGCCGTGCCGAGTGGACCCAGTTGGACTCCACCCCTCACTAAGCGAATTGTAAGAATTACATCCAAGGAAATACTCTTTATATTCGTAAGCATATTTCAAGAAATGAGAAGTTTTTTTTTCAAATTCTGTCAGTAATTCAGTAAAATTCAAACCATTTTCAACTCAATTCATCCCTGTCTATCTTGTCTAAAAGGAAAATAGAAATAAAAGTATTTTAAGACACACAGGGATTGAAAAAAAAAATATATATATATAATTTGAAAGTCTCAAACATACTTAACTAAAAGTATACTCAAAACATTTATCCGTTGAGAAGATAAGAAAATAATTTATTTTTAATCAGATTTTTCTTAACATTAACTTGCATGTTACTCTTGTAATATTCGTACGTCCAAATTATTACACAGTAAAATTTAAAAATAACTAAATCACCTACAATGTGTATATATTAACGGTCTTTCAGTGCATACAATTTCACTTGTCACTTCACACTACATGTTTCGGCATCATTCTGCCATCCTCAGATGTATTAATCACGTTAAACCATTGCACTGCCTGCCATCAAGTGTCCATTTATAAAATGATATAAAACGTGTGTTCGTTGTTATTCAGTAATAAAATGTATATATTAAAACTTGTTTAGATCTATCATCTTGCATGTCGTATATCAAACTCGTGTGTAATGCCATTCATCCGCTATGGGAGTCGTTCTTATGTTTTAATTGTGTAAATACAGTATCTTATGAAGTGTCTTTCTTATGTGGCTGCGTGCGTTGTATTGCTGGACGTATGTGTGTACCTGAGGATGGCAGAATGATGCCGAAACATGTAGTGTGAAGTGACAAGTGAAACTGTATGCACTAAAAGACGGTTAATATATACACATTATGGATACGAATCAGTGCAACAGGACGCTAAAACACAACATAACTAAATTATTTCTAGTTCCTCTTAAGAATTTCGTGACACTCATTTAGTAAACCTGAAGGCACGAAATCAGTGGCACAATTTGTGGCAGTAATTCCAATAATTAAGAAAATATTAAAGATATTATCCTGATGTTATATAGTTTCGATATGGAAAACGTCGTTAAATAGCCAACTAAAACGAAAAAGGTAAAGCTATCCCTCTAACAGACCGTGAAGGCCCATAGCTTTGTAAGACGTCGAAGCTTCCACATTTTCAAGACAATCGGCTCAAAGATGGCGGTAAGGTTGTCAGCCTTACGCGCCGGCCGCGCTTTACTCCCCAGGAGAATTATTTAATTAATTCCTGGTACTCATTTCTGTTAGAGGCTGAGTCGACCCCAGGGCCATAGTGCGACTGAAAGGATTAGGTAAATTGAAAAATCCAATAACCACATCGGGAATCGAAGTCGTGACCTTCTAGCTTGTAGAGTAGCACCTCAACCAACTACGCTACCGCGTGCTCCCTGAAAACAGGAGTACCTTCTTTTAAACCGAAGAATTCGCTTAGTGGAGGGTGGAGTCCAACTGGGTCCACTCGGCACGGCGGTCACTGATTGGCCTGTAGTAGCCTACCCCGGGTGATTATAATGATGTAGAATTTGGTGGAATGAAGTGTGGCAGGGGCAACCGAAGTGCTCGGAGAAAACCCGGGCCGCCGCGGTGGGAAGCCAGCGACTAACCGCTTGAGCTATGGCGCGGTCTAGACCGAAGAATTATCAGCGGTATAAATATTTTAAAATTCTTATTCTTTTGGACGCAAGCTCATTTATAAATTACAGATTATCAAAAAAAATTGTCATTGACTTTCAATTACAACCGGTAACTCAACACATGTTACACGTATCTGTAGGAAAGGAAAAACTTTCATAAAATACGTAACAATATACGTTTCCGGTACATACTACGTACGTCATAAACAAACGAAAGATCACGTATACCATACATTTATCTGCAAACCGATTAACGGATTTTTATAAATTTTAGTGTGTACTAAAATGTGGGGGGTCACGCGGTAGCGTAGGTGGTTGAGGCACTATGCTACAAGCCGGAAGGTCGTGGGTTCGAGTCTCGATGAGGTGGATTTTTTCGATTTACCTAATCCTTCCATCCGCACTATGGCCCTGGGGTCGACTCAGCCTCTAACAGAAATGAGTACCAGGAATCTTCCTGGAGGGAAAGGGAGGCCGGCGCATAAAGCTGACAAACTTCCCGCCATCTTTAAGTCGACTGTGTAAATAAAATGTGGGAGCCACGACGTCTCATAAGCCTATGGGCCTCCACTGCCTGTTACAGTGATAGCTTGACCTTATTTTCCTAAAATCTGAAGTGTTAATTTCACTTTCGTTTCGTGTAGATGCATTAAAACAATTTCAATTGAAGACGATATCAGTGATTCTAAATGATAGATTTGAGGAACTGACGGTAGTGACTATGAAGAGAACTATCTCCTGGGACGTGACAAGCCAAGTAATCAAATTGAATTTTCCTGCCGTTTCGGAAGAATCTACTATCTATTTTTTCTTCTAATAGTAAGTCAAGAAAGTAGCGGCCTCCGTAGTCTAGAGGTAACGTTCCCACCTCATGACTCGTAGTACGCGGGTTCTAATACCCGGCGGAGGTCGTCGAATTTTTAAGGGCGTAAAAATTCAGGGAACAAGTCCTCCGGGAGGGACTTTAAGCTGTGTGTCCCGTGTCGTAACTTTACGGCACGTAAAAGAACCTCATATCCCCAAAGAGGATCACTGAGCAAAATTCCTGGACGTTTCCCGCCCAACAATAGCCTCTAAGGCCTCTGATAGATGGGGGAAGCATTATAGACTCCGCTAAGCACGTGGCCGAACTCGCTTGCTCGGCGGGATTGATGGTACGCACCATTTATCGGTAGGGTAAAGAGACTGGTAGAATATCATAGAGGGAAGCACAATAGATCAAAGTGGTCGCGGTGCATGGAGAAACCCACCCTCTCTAAATAACTAACTAACTAACTAACTAAGCCAAGAAAGTAATATGCAGAATGTTGCCAAGCTTTTCTTTCTATCCTGAAGACGAATGCAATATACTGCTCCGAAATATCAGTTGATATTCATCCGACTACACGGTGTTACATCCCATAAGGCAGAACCATTCATAGTGAGAGATGCGAGAAATTCAAAGCTGTGTGTGGGAAGGAATTTGTTGTACCATAGTTAATTTAATTGTGGCTCTTTTTCGCCTTGCAGGTCCAGAAGAACCCAGCATAACATCAGTGCCTGCGTTTTCAGTGAGCGCCGTAGGGACTGTTCTTGACTGGAAATACGTTACTGAGCCATCGTCACAGGCGTGCTTGAATAATGGTGGACGATGCAAATGGCCTCGAGGCAAAATGGTCTCTGGAACTTCAGGTACAGTTACCACGAATTTGCTTATTAATTGCAATATTTATCCTTAGCATGTGCGAGTACCTTCGTCTCGTCTTTAGGTATTATCCACCTGCTCCAAGCTGTAAGAAAATCTTGGATTAAGATAGCTTTTGCTCTGTAAAGGGGAGAAGAAAAAATTTTATTTAGGCCAACAAAATATATATTGTAGCGTGTACAGCCGTTGCTGCGTAGCGGCCTCGAGGCGGGCAACCAAACAACATTCGCCAATAGGCAACACATTTTTTAATTAGCAAATATATTTGGCCGTTGCTAGGTAACGCCTTCGTAGACATATTCCCATGGAGATGATTGGAACAACGATAGAAGAGCTGTGTTTTCTACGTGTTATGTGTAAAGGGGTTATAAGGAGTGCAATTGGCAGAACCAAGACATTTCTCTACTTGAAGTTGTAAAGAAAAGTGACATAAAAAAGGCAGTTGATAGACAGGCGACGAAGAGAAGACTAGGAGGTTGGCGTAAATGGTCGCCAGCCAGTTGTAGGGAAGGCAGGTAATTGGAATGGAGCCGCCATTAAGAGAATACTTGAGTCCGGAAGATTAGGAATGACCATTGTTAGAAACCGTTACCAGAAAACGACTAGTGAAGAAACTGCAGTGTAGAAATAGCGATAGTGTTATGGTTATTTTTAGTTACGACCTGTAAATTGCCAATAAATCCGATGTCAAATCCAAAACCCCTTGTATATAATAACTCGTACACGGGACAACATAAACCAAATTCTGTGTGTGAGTACAGTATCGCTAGCGAGAGTGTACGAGAAATGTAGGAGTCCCACAATCCCGCGGGACTAAATGGTTTGTATTAACTAAGATGGCTGCTTACATTGACACGAGTCTGTCTGCAACAACAATTTGGCAGCTGTGTTTGATATGTGCAGACGTTTGCCGGTTCCAATTCTCAATCACTGTCTGATGCCTTATTATGAGCTCACTAATGAGCTACTGTTTACAAAGGTGGTGGCGTTCTGTAATATCATACTCTCATCTTACCCAATTTATCAGCCAATTTAGCTGCAGTTTCTGATTCGACTTCTAAAGTCTGACATATCAAACGTCGAAAAACGAACACAAGTTGCTGAAACAGGCACTGGAAGGATATCCTTTTAACTTGCTGGGTGTTAACGAAAGATTTGGTTTTAACTATTTTGTAGGTGGTACAAGCTATCTGGAATTTACTTCCAAAAATTATTGGGTTAATCATAGGTGATAAGAAATGTGAAGATAAATCTGGACTAGAAGAAACTGAGCTATTCCCCCATATATTTATATTTCTTATATTTTACTTAAATGTTAATCAAAATCCATTAGTAATTAACAACATACATGCGACAGGACGAGAGACGCTGATGCATTAATACGAAAATCAAACATTTATATTGTGACATGACGTCTGAAAGCCAGAGTAGAAGTTCATTACTAGGCAATGACTTAGTAAACAGGTTCCTACGACAACGGAGACGTAAGCAACAATCGAAGTATTGTTTGACTATAATGATGGAACCGGTGTTTTCTGTTGGGTCCTCCCCGAGGCTATATAACGAGGATCCAAAGCCGGCGGCATCAAATACCTCCACGGTGACCCTGCGAGTCCTAGGAAGCGACGAAAGGGAAGTCTCAAATCTGAGACAGTAAAACATGGTCGCGAGACCCAAGGGACTATGACATGAGAAAGACTGCGATGGCCAAGGCCAGCAGAATATACAAAAGACAGACTCGTCCCCTCGTCAGAGAGAGCGCCCCACAAAACAAGGCTGTAACTGTCTAACAGTAATAAATATCTGATCATGAGTCCCAGACGGGGCTCGACACAAAGACTTAACTGACTGACTGATAGTCAGTCGCAATGTGACTTTGTCTTTGACTGAGGTAGAATTGAAGGGGTCTCTTCAGGCGGCACTCAGAAGAGATGGCAACGAGTTTAGTTGAGATTTGAAAGTCAGCCTGTGAAAAGAAGACTTTACGTAAGATAAATACTGTGTCGAAATCCGTTGTCAGGATACGACTAGTGAAGACTAAGAACCCTAGTGTGTGTGTTAACGGTGAACCGTAATCTGTAGATCAGCGATAGCGCTGTAGTTCTGAGTGGAGTGTACAAGTGATAAATAAATTCAGTTCACCAATACAAACCGCATCTAAAGTCACGCACCCCTAAACACTTGACAATTTGTATAAGCACAAATAGAACAGGAAAAAAAGTTTGTTGGAAATATAGGATGATATGTCACATTCGTAAATTTTTCAGACTCTCGAGAAATACAAAAAGACATCCTCTGTATATTAAATATTTAAAGAGTGAATTTCTGCTGAATAATGCATAAAAATTCAGTTCGTACCACACAGGAAACACATTACGTCTCCGCTACAAAGCCCAACCGGTTAATGCTGTTTAGGGAAACAGTCGCTGTTTACTGTGAGAACCATATGGAACACACAGATACACTCTGTGGGCAGAATGCAGGATATATAAGAATTCAGTCCGTACCTCACAGGAAACACATTACGTCTCCACTACAAAGCCCAACCGGTTAATGCTGTTCAGGGAAACAGCCGCTGTTTATTGTGAAAACCGTACGGAACACACAGATACACTCTGTGGGCAGAATGCAGTATATATTAGAATTCAGTCCATACCTCACAGGAAACACATTACGTCTCCGCTACAGAGCCCAACCGGTTAATGCTGTTTAGGGAAACAGTCGCTGTTTACTGTGACAACCATGCGGAACACACAGATACACTCTGTGGGCAGAATGCAGGATATATAAAAATTCAGTCCGTACCTCACAGGAAACACATTACGTCTCAGCTAGAAAGCCCAACCGGTTAATGCTGTTTAGGGAAATAATCACGGCGTACTGTAAGAATCATACGGAACGTACAAAATTTGATATTTGGTACTGGGAATTCAAGAAGTACTATATAGGCTTGTATTCTTTACCAAGCATAATTAGAATGAACAAGTCAAGGAGGATGAGATGGGCAGGATATGTAGCACGAATGGGAGAAAAAGAGGAATGCATATATGATATTGCTTGAAAAACCAGAAGTGAATGGACCTCTAGGAACACCAAGACGTAAGTTTTAGGATAATATTAAAATGGATCTTAGGTTAATGTTATGGGCTGGTGTGGACTGCATTGATCTAGTTTAAGATGGGACCAGTGGAGGGATCTTGTGAACACTCTAATGAACCTTCGGGTTACATAAAATGCTGGGAAGGTCTTGAGTATCTTCAAAATTGGCGGCTTCCTAAGAAGGGTTGAGCTCTATGAAATTTGTTAATTATCTTTGAAGTTTATCTATCTTCAACTGGACATTTTTCAAGAGATTTCCCTGCCAAAACTCGGTATGTATTTTGTGTGTTACCAATTTCGGAGTTATTACTAGCACGTTGCAGATGCCTTAATTTATTTTAAAGTTCATCTCTTTTATGAGCTATAGCACGTCATGTCTCGTGCAGGCAACCTTACAGAAGAAAATTCCCAGGTAAATATTAACTTCCCAAGGGCTTAGGAGTACAAGAAATTTTTTGAAAAGAACGTGTAGCACCTTTCTAATGATGACGTAGCAAACTAAGTCACTAACTGCCAATGATGCCCCGTCTTTCCCACGTTGAATGGAGCATACCAGTACAAGGGATATACAAATCACTGAGTTCATCATTATGCAGAATCCTAAACTGACTACAAATTCAATCTTTCGCAGCTTCAGTTATTTTCGAGCTAGTTCTAGTTTTTGGGGATCTACTATACGTTGCACCCTCAAAGTAAGAGACCCCATACATATATCACACCCATGCAAAATAAATATAAAAGTTCATGGTTTTTACATTCTGTTTTTCAACTAAGTAGAAAATATAGACCCCATACGTATATCATATATATACAAGTAAGCGTAAAAATTAAAGTTTTTTGTATCCTATTTTTCAACGAACTAGAAAACATAGACAATTCTAAGAGATTTCGTGCGTTAAAAGGATGAGCATTTAAATACTCAATTTTTCTCCATATTTCATCTCATTAGCACTGTTCAAAATTACTTAAACTGTGGCGCATTAAGAAGTGAATTATTACGTAATTCAACTTCTTTATGAAATGTGTTTTATTGTCATGCTTTATACGTTTAGTCTTATACGTACCGTATTTACGCATGTATAGGCCGCACATTTTTTGCCAAAAATTCAAGAGGAAAACTGCGGTGCGGCTTATATTCGAAATATTCGAAATCACATTTCATTAAAAAAAATTATATTCATAATTAGTAATACAGGGTGTTCTACTCCTGAAATAATATTCCAAGAAAATTATTTTTTCTATAATCTCTGTCTGAAAATTGTGCTGCGGCCTATACATGCGTAAATACGGTATTTACTTCTAGATCAGGCAATTTACTGTCTTGTCAAAGAATGCCTGCCTCGTTTTTACAGTGCTTTATTCCTCCCCAACCTAACACCCATTAATATAAATATATGGTTGCAAAAATCTAAACAACTTAAACGGAAAGATCAGGTCCTATGTAGGATTGATGTTCTAACAGCGGTGGTCATGCAAAGTTCTATCTTCTGCGATACAACGCCGTGTAGCCCGTTGCAAGTCAACAGACGTTTCAGAGGAACATATCGACTCCATCTTTAGCTGCCACCTGCTTTCATGCTGGTATCTTCCTACGTTTATTCTTCGATACTGAAGATGGAGGCGATATGTTTCTCCGAAACGTCGGGTGACTTGCAACGGACTACACGGCGTTATTTCCCAGAAAATAGAGTTAAAAAGTAAAGTTGTCCCTGTGCTTAACTAATTAAACACTACGCCATGAAGGTGTATGGGGGAGTGCATGTATAGACCCATGTTTCATTGATCTCGGCATTAGTTGGAGGTGAGTGGTTAGCTTCACGCCCCAGCCGGTTTAACTCCGGAGAAAGCGCCCCCGGTATCCATAGGATAGGAGGTCATCCAGCCCGTAGCCAGTCGTTATACCTACTGAGCTGTGCCTGCTCCATATCACAAAATATCCTACTCTTCAATAGGGAACTTCCTGGAATGCTGGACGTAGGCCCCTTTTACATTGCGAACACCATTACATTTGCCTGGACTGGTTACAACTTTGCTAATAATGATTGACAGGGATGCAAGGGATGATGTACACGCGGCCCCATACCTCAATTTTGGACGACTGGGGTAAGGATAATCCGGGTTGGAGTTCAGAGGAACTTCTGCCATACTACATCAAGTCGGAAAATAATTTGAACCCCGAGCTTGTTGAACCCGGATACCATGGATTCAGTGGTCCCATGGTCGTGCAACAATTCCCTTCACGCCCCCTTCTTGCCGATGTGGTAGTGGAGGCAGGGACGCAGTTGGGGTACATAAATGGCGACCTAAACGGACGCAACCAGACCGGAGTGGGCGTCGCCCAGATGATGGTTTACGAAGGCCTGCGAGCGAGCACAGCTCGGATGTACCTGCGCCCCTTCCTCAACACAAGAGGAAACCTCAAGGTGAGTGCACTCACTTATGTCAGAAACTCGTCATAAACCTTTCACTTCTTCATTCTAATATATCCCTCAGGTCTATTAGCCTGAAAAACGAGTGTGCCTATATATTACATCGTCTTCACTATATTCGACAGCCTCTGTAGTCCAGTGGTCAGAGCTCGTGGCTAAAGATCCAGAGGTCCCGGTTTCGATTCCCGGCACTACCAGATTTTCTGAGAAGTAGTGGGTGTAGAACGGGGTCCACTCAGCCTCGTGAGGATAACTGAGGAGCTATTTCAAAGAAATAGCAGATTAACGGCCGTGGAAATTCGTTGCGCTGACCACATGGCACCCTCTATCAGCTAAAGTTCGCACTAACTTCGCCGATGAGCGGCGGTCGCTCGGTCGGGACAGTTCGCTTGCGAACTAAAGCCACGGAGTTTGTTTATATTGTTTTGTTTACTTCACTACATTCATTCTTCCTATTCTGATGATAGCCATTCCTTTTTCAGTGTAGGCAACCGCTCCATTCCTCCTGAGATCCTGCTTCATATTCGGGAGGTTCCCGGCTTGAATCTTTGCTTAGGCCACCGCCCTTTCCTTGCAAATACTTTACAATTCATTATTCACCAGTCGGCCGGTCACGGTAGCTGAGCGGTCTAAGGCATGTGCTGTCTTCGCTCGCTCGGAAGCCGGGATCGTGGGTTCGGATCTGTTTCCTGTGAGGTACCAACTGAATCCTTATATATTATTCTTATACACTGCTGATCACGGTAGGCGAACGGTCTAAGGCATGTACTGTCTTCGCCCGCTCGGATGCCGGGATCGTGGATTCGAATCTCACACAAGGCATGGATGTTTGGTATGTGTGTGTGTTTATGTTCTGTGTTNTAGGCAGCGGCTTTGCGTCGAGCTTATAACCCGCCCGAGGAGTCCTACCGTCTGTAAAAAGATCAAGAAAGTAAGAAATCAGCTCTGTATACCAAAGTTGGAGCGATAGAAAAAAATCGCCAGTCATTTTAACATTTGGCCCTACATATTTTGAGATGATACGAACGCCGTAAAATGATAATAATTATAATAATAAAATATAGTTACGTGTGGATAACCTGCCATTATGCCTACAGTGTGAAGCAGTTTTATTATCCTCTACATACAGCCTTCAAAAGCTATGTGAAAACTTGATCATTATTCGAATTATGTTGCAGGTTGCAGTGAATTCGCAAGTAACCAAGATTTTGATTGATCCTGATACGAAGATAGCCCGAGGAGTGCAGTATATCGATCAGGCGGGCAACACGCAGACAGTGTATGCACTCAAAGAGGTCATCCTCTCAGCTGGAGCTATCAACTCGCCCCAGCTGCTCCTCTTGTCCGGAGTGGGGCCGCGTGAAGATCTGGAAGTTGTTGGCATAGACACCATCGTCGATCTTCCCGGTGTTGGGCAGAACTTGCAGAATCACGTAGCTGGATCTATTGGCTTCTACATGAACGAGTCTGCCACGGATTCTTTGACCCTGGAATCTCTCAGAGAGTTCATTGGAAACCGCACGGGTAACATGGCCAGCACGGGACTTACCCAGACTACGCTCCTCATGACATCCAAGTACGCTAAGGATGGTGTGTCAGACCTACAGGTAAATATTGGTATGCTGCAGTCTCGCAAAATCTTTTCTGGCTTCCATCTTTCATTTTTCTTCGTTTCTCTCTTTACTCTTATATTCGTTCCTTGTTTTTTTTAATTCGCTTAGTGGGGGTGGAGTCCTACTGGATCCACTCGGCACGGCGGCCACTGATTGAACTATTGTACTTGCCCCGGGTGATTATGATGATGGAGAATTTGGTGGAATGAAGATTGGCAAGGGAAACCGAAGTACTCTGAGAAAACCCGCCCCAGCGCCACTTTGTCCACCATAAATTCCACTTGACCAGACCCGGGATAGAACCCGGGACGCCGCAGTGGGAAGCGAGCGACTAACCACTTGAGCTATGGTGCGGCCTTAGTTCTATGTTAATGTGGATCCTATACTTGGATTGTATGGTAGTTGGCAGCGCAATTGAAGACTTGTAGGTAAATTAGCAGAGCAGCAGTTGGCAACTCGCCTTCCAATCAGTTGTGCTATACATAGGTTTGAGTCCCGTTAGGATTCCTGACTCAATTTCAATTCACTGTTGCGAACATTCTCTGTGTTTGGACGGTAAGGCCCCCCACTTTACGAGAGGTGGTGTTTGACAATTAAACCTTGTGTTAATTTTACATCAACAACACAACACAAAACAATTTACACTGCACTCCTAGAGCGTTAGGGCAGTTAATGAATAGAGCGAGTGACTGATACACACGCTTGAAGGTGATATAATGCTTAAGTGATGAACACGTGTCCAGAAGAAACCAGTGCCTGCTGAGATATGGATGAATTTTGCATTTGACTTGACACTAGGGTAGGCATCTTGGGCGATAAACGCTTATGAGCAGTTGTCTTGCCTATCAGATTAACAGGCGCAGTGTATTATCATTCTCCGGTAAAAGGTTTATCAATACTGTTGGAACAGGTGCCTCATTAACGACAGCCCTTACGGTTCAGGCAAAGGCCCCGCCATAGCTCAAGCGGTTAGTCGCTGGCTTTCCACCGCGGCGGCCCGGCTTCGATCCCGGGTCTGGTCAAGTGGGATTTGTGGTGGACAAAGTGGCTCTGGGGCAGGTTTTCTCCAAGTACTTCGGTTTCCCCTGCTAATTTTCATTCCACCAATTGCTCCACAATCACCCTCACCTATCATCTGGGGCTGGTACAATAGGCCAGAAGTGGCCGCAGTACAAGGGACTTAGTCCCACCCCACTAGCAATAGAAAAATTATGGTTCAGGCATGATGAGGAACTACCTCATTACCTCCGAATTGCCACAAGGCACCTGAACCAAACATTCGGTGAACAGTGGGTAGGAAGCGGAGGCCAAGGCAACTAACCTGCATCTTCTCCTGAACCTAATCCTTTGTGATTTTGGCTGTGAGGACAGCTAAACATTTCAGCCGATCAATGGCTTAGAGGTGTTACAACAATGAGTAGAGATTGACCATTGGGTAATTCGAGTAAAACCAGGAATTTTCCACCGATTGTGGATCTTTGTGCGACGAAGATCAGAAAGTTATATCGCAATGAATGGCAACCTCATAATGCATCTTCTGAAGACATCACACCAACATCGCCCACGTCTCAGCAGACACTGATTTCTGGATTTGTATTAACTGGGACAGTTTCGCTTATTTGAGTACTATGATCCTTAAAACCCGTCAAACAGAATCCGATGGAAGGGGATGGCTCCTGAGTCGTATAATAGGGATAGAGGATGGGGAAACATGAAGAAACAGGCCTCGAAAATTGCATAGAAAGCACCAGAAACCATCTGAATATGGTGTTCCCAAAAGTTCATCCAACCAAAGCTCACCTCGCACAATTTTGCTTAATTTATTCTGCTGCGAATCGAGCAGCATGGAATGTGGCGGACGGATACACACTGATCAGGGGTTGCGACGGGAATGAGAAGGAATTGAAGTGGGAATTATGTGTGTTAAGGGAGACATGGGTCTAAAGGGGAGAAGCTTCAAGATGAGGGTAGGATGTTCCTTCAAAACGTCAACAAGGCCACCCATGTTCACGATCTGCAAACAATGAACCGCAACGAAAAAACCTAAAATCAGTAATACTCGTTCTTTTTTCTTATGTCTATACCTTGTTCCATTCATTCATCAGTAATCTGTCAGACAACTACCATTAATGTGGTAGTTTTTCCATTTGCTTTCCACATCGCATTACAACAGCCGTTCAAACCACTCTGGTCACGCCTGTTGCTATACGAACTTGAACCATCTCGAGCATCATTTGCTCTGTGCTTCAAGTCGCTGCTGATGACGCTGCTTCCGGCATCAGTTTTCGGTTTTTGGTATTTATCTTCGTCTGTTTCCTACCTTTTGACCTGTCCAGCAAGGGAGGCCCTGCCAGCAGCTTCGCTACCGCTGGTATAGCTCTCAGGGTCCTTGGCATACTCAAACCCCCTCACCACGATAAGGTGGAGACACCAACGAGGGGGTACCTTATTTATGTTCTATTTATTCATTTATATCCTCTTCTTTAGGTATTCTTCAATGGATACTCGGCGAAGTGCTCCAGGTCGGGTGCAGCTGAGGAGTGCGAGAGCACAGGTAAACTTGAGAACTGTCCCAAGAGGCGTCTGTTGGCTCGTCCAACTCTCACTATACCTGAAAGTAGAGGTTACTTGAAACTGAAGAGTTCCAACCCTCTAGACTATCCCCTCATGTATCCACCGTACCTGCAGACCCAGCGTGATGTCGACATTCTTGTGGACGGTATTAAACTGAGCATCAAGTTGGCCAACACACCGGCCATGCAGAAGTATGGCCTCACAGTGGACACGACGCCAGTCAAAGGTTGCGAGAGCTTTGACTTTGGCTCTGACGAGTATTTTGCTTGTGCCGTGCGCAGGGAAACAGGCGCAGAGAACCACCAGGGAGGTACAACCAAGATGGGTCCCGCTGAAGATAGCATGGCAGTAATAGACAACCAGCTCAGGGTACATGGAGTTAAGAATATCAGAGTAGTGGACATGAGTATCTTCCCGACGTTGCCCAACTGCAATCCCACATCTGTTATCATAATGGCGGCGGAGAAAGCGTCCGACCTCATTAAGAAAGCCTGGGAAGGCGAGGCCCGAGAACGCACTGTGTGAAACTTGATCCATTTTTAAAGGCTAAATATAAAGCTTCATCGCTGTTGGTTGTGGTTTGAATAAGTACAGGTTCAGATATTTGTATCTTGTGTATATGAGATATTGTGTCATTGTCATTTCATGTAATTCGAAAGCAAACTCATGAGATCGGTCTGTAAGTTCCTGTCCGTCTTCAGTAGCAGTACCACGATGTGGAACAAACAAAATTCTACTCCGGCTCGCAACCCGTAATTGTTACAATATGCATTGTATCTATACATTTCCTTTGGATGTCGCTGTTTCCCTAATCCAGTCAATAATTCAAACCAATATATATATGAATTAGGTTAACCATCAACACAACAAATGTTGTGCTTTTAATGTTTCACAATTCTACTTTTTATTTCTGCTGCATGTTTTGGTCGTACAAGACCATCATCAGGAATACGTTTAGTTACTGAACTACTGATATGGATTCATATCAGTGTAACGTGTCGTATATAATTACCTGATGCTGGTCTTCTACGAACGAAACATGTAGAAGGAATAAAAAGTCGAAATGTAAAATATTAAAAGCGAGTATATTTCTTGTGTTGGCGGTTAACTAAATTCATATATATATAATTCATTTCAAAATGAAGAGATGCGAAAGCCATTTTGGAATAAAAAATATTCCCAATTTTCCTTGTTGGTTCTTGTCATGTTCACAGAAGTTGCTAGACCTACGTCTCAATAGAATTTCACTGGGAAATATACCCGTTACATATCGGCGTGACCAGTGATATATTTCCAGAAAGAATACTTACTTACTTACTCAAGGAGCTGAACCCTTCTGGAGGAGCTGCCAATTCTGCAGCTACTCAACAATTTCCCAGCATTTTATGGAACCCGAAGGTTCATTACTGTGTTCACAAGAGCCTTCCACCGGACCCTATCCTGAGCCACATCAATCCATTACATACAATCCCATTCTATCTCTCTAAGATCCATTTTAATATTGTCAACCCACTTACGCCTTGGTCTTCCCAGTGGTCTCTTTCTTTCTGGCTTTCCAACCTATATTCTATACGCATTCCTCGACGCCCCCATTCGTGCTACATGCCCAGCCCATCCTTCTTGACTTGCTCATTCTAATTATACTTGGAGAAGAGTACAAGTTATGAAGTTCATCATTGTGCAGTTTCCAGAAAGAATAAAATAACAAGAATCTAGAACATTCATTTAAAATCTCTTGAACTTTAGGAACCACTGCATTGTAATACTAATATTTCTTACCATTAATCAGCCATCTTGAAACACAAAATATTTGTTTTGGTATTTTAGAGCACTTTTCTATTTCCATTCTCATGAAACGCCCTGTAACGTGCATAATTTTATGTTTAGTTTTCTAATTAAGACTCCATGAAATTGTGGTACATGAAACATGACTTTAAATATTACTTTTTCGTTACGATTCGTAACAAAAAATACATAATTCTTCTCATCGCATCATTGTTAGCATGATCGCAACAATTGAATTGTTATTGTATAAATGATACTTGTTACGTTGTTCTGTCTTTATCTGTGTGTATGTGTTGTTTTTGATCGTGCTTATTTTATAGTCGGCCTTCTGGATGTTAAGTAATCACATAAATAAAGAAATAATTCAATTGAAAATGCATTTCTCAACGTGACTATCATTTAACCAACAAAGTAATTTACTTCCAGCAGCCTATATTTCACGGGACACGTGACAGCGTAGTTGGTTGAGACACTATTCTAAAAGTCGGAAGGTCTCGGATTCAAGTCCCCATGAGGTAATTGGATTTTTCAATTAACNGAATTTTTAGGCATAACCTGGGCACTACAAAAATATGCAACCATGGCAAAATATCTATACAAAATTTAATTTCGTGGAGTGGGGTAAGACTGAGTCCACTTGGTGCGTTGGTCACTAAGTGGCCTATTGTACCAGCCCCGGATGATATATGAGTATCGAGAATTTAGTGGAATGATAATTGGCAGGGGAAACCGAAGTACTCGGAGGAAACCTGCCCCAGTGCCACTTCGTCCACCACAAATCCCACATAACCTGAGATCGAACCCTGGCTGCGGCAATAGGAAGCCAATTAACAACCGTCTGAGCCATTGCATAACCATATGCATATTCATTACTAATTACTGTAGGGCAGTAAATAGAAAAATAATTAAACTTCATATTTAATTAGGGTGAGAAGAGAAATACATATAGGATATTGGTGGGAAAGCCAGAAGGAAAGAGACCACTGGGAAGACAGAGGCGTAGGTGGGTGTACAATATGTCTTAGAGACATAAGATGGGATGGTATGGATTGGATGGATCTGGCTCAGGATAGGGACCAGTGGAGGGCTGTTGTGAACACGGTAATGAACCTTCGGGTTCCATAAAATGCTAGGAAATTCTTGAGTAGCTGCAGAATTGGCGGCTCCTCCACAAGGGCTCAGCTCCATGAGTAAGTAAGTAAGTACAAAGTAGGGCCACGCCATAGCTCAAGCGGTTAGTCGCTGGCTTCCCATCACGGGGGACCGGGTTCGATCCCGGGTCTGGTGAAGTGGGATTTGTGGTGAACAAAGTGGCGCTGGGGCAGGTTTTCTCCGAGTACTCCGGTTTCCCCTGCCAATCTTCATTCCACCAATTGTTCCACAATCACACTCACCTATCATCTGGGGCTGGTACAATAGGCTATATGTGGCCGCAGTACTAGGGACTTAGTCCCACCCCTCTAGCAATAAAAAACAAAGCACAAAGTAGGCTAACAACATCCGCCAATCAAAATCGATGTTACTGAATAAAGTTGCTATTACTACAGCGAGATAAATAAACCACGGACAAATAGGAATTAATAAACGGTGATGAAATTTTGATTGAACATATTTTCATCTTACAACTGAATGGATCTCATGCTGTGTTCTCTCTTTAAATAATTCTGCTGCATATTTTCTGCCACATCATGTCTCTCGCTCTTCCAATCACTGTTTTATCATGCAACGCAGTCATTTAAGATTCTATCTTTATTAAATAAGTTCTGACTTCTGAGATTAAATTACTTTTTTAAAATTAAATTTGTTTCTTACGTATTGCAATTCAGGAAGTTGTGGCTGTGGATTAATTCCCACCCCCCCTTTCCTCCCACCTCTTCCCCTTCTCACGACTCTACTTGACAATTCAGATGGCGCAAATTAAACTTGCATGATCCCAAGACTGTGAGAGTCCTGTTAATTCTGCTCTCATCGGCTTTGATTTATACGTGTATAATTCCAGTTCCCCAATTTACTAATCCTATAATGAATTAAGTCTAGCAATAGTATGCAACGATATAGCAGTTTGTGGTCTGTCCAATTTTCGATGTTGTAAAATGATTTTCAAGACCTAACTGAAAATTAACTCCATGCATCTACACTCTTCTTGAGAAGCCGCCAGTTGCTCAGCTACCTGGGAATTTCCCAAACATTTTATTTGAATCCGAAGGTTCATTGCCATCTTCACAACAGACCTCCGCTTGCCTCTATTTTCAGGTAGAGCAATTAAGTTTATACCAACATTTTCAATCTCTGTAATATCCGTTTTATTTCTATCTTCCCACTTATATCTAGATCTTCCTATTTGTATCTTTCCTTCTGGTTTTGTAAAAAAAAAAATTAAAATTCGTTTAGTGTGGGGTGAAGTCCAACTGTGTCCACTCGGCACGGAGGCCACTGATTGTCCTATTGTAGCCTGTCCTGAGTGATTATGATGATGGAGAATTTGGTGGAATGAAGATTGGTAGGGGAAACCGAAGTACTCGTAGAAATCCCACCCCAGCGCCACTTTGTCGACCACAAATTCCACTTGTATAGACACGGGCTCGAAACCGGGCCGCCGCCGTGAGAAGCCAGCGACTAACCGCTTGAGCTATGACGCGGTCCTTCTGGTTTTGTAACTAAACTCCTATATGCATTTCTCTTCTTTGCCATGCATGCTATATGCTCCGCCAGTCTTATCCTCCTTGGCTTCATCACTAACCAGAATTCACAAAGTAGAACTGCATTGACAAATGTAAGTGCATAGGAAGGACTCGAAACCGCAGTTAATTGTGAAGTCGATCTGGTGGGACATAAAATTAGTGCCGAGAGGAAATCTTAATGCAATGAGTGGCCTATGTCCACCGCCATTCTCTGTTTTATGTTTATCCTCCGATATTCCGCCGTCTGATTTTCTTAAAGGTTCAATTTATGTTACATTTTATTCCGGATTTTATGTAGATATTAAAATATCTTCCTTAAGCACTTTAAGTCCTAACAGTTACAAAGAAATATTAACATTAAAAATATCTATTAAAGGTCTAATGGCATTGCTACCAAGCCGGGATAGCTCAGTGAGTATAGGGACTTTCTGTACGGCCCAGGATTTAATTATGAGTAGGGACCAGAAATCTGTATTTATGCTGCAGAGTCCAGACCGTTTCTGGGGCCCACCCATCCTCTTATCCAATGGGTACGGGTGATAATTTCCCCCCCCCCGGTAAAGTGATAACGACGTGAAGCTGACCACTCACCTCAATGTAGAGCCGATCCCAAGAATAGGGCTACTATACCTCCCCTCATAGCGTGGTTGTTTAATTAATTAATTAATTACGTGGTAACTTTAGCTTCCTTTGACATTACTACGAACTTCAGTTCCGCAAATGAAAATTAATGGTCGTAAATCTGATTATAGGCCAGAGGTTTCTTCACTGTGAATTTTACCCTCGATGATTAGTGGCTTGGAAGCAAATCGGAACTCGGTACATGTTACTTAAGCTAGAAAGAGAGAGAGAGAGGACTTTAAAGTCTTCATGAAACTTGATTAGAAAGTACCAAACTTTATACCGTTGTATATATCACTTTAAGGTTCTTTATCTTAAGGTCATTATTTCAAGTTCTCACCCTTCCATTTAAGAGACCTAGGATTCGAACATAGCAGAATCGATATATATTTAAGGCAAATAATATAGTGGTATGAGGTGGGAAGGTCATGTAGCACGAATGGGGAGGCGAGGAATGCGTATAGGATATTGGTGGGAAAGCCAGAAGGAAAGAGACCACAGGAAAGACCAAGGCGTAGGTGGGTGGACAATATTAGAATGGATCTTAGATAGATAGGATGGGATGGTATTGATTGGATGGATCTGGCTCAGGATATGGACCAGTGGAGGGCTCTTGTGAACACGGTAATGTGCCTTCGGGTTCCATAAAATGCTGGGAAATTCTTGAGTAGCTGCAGAATTGGCGGCTCCTCCAGAAGGGCTCAGCTCCATGAGTAAGTAATACAGTGGTAATTGTCTTAAGAAAAAGTCATCTGAGTTGAAAACGTATGAAAATATCTTCAATTCCAAGCATTGGAAATATCGAACTGTATTTATGTGGCCATGAATAATAGAATGTTGAAAAGTGTGTTATCCCGTATGGGACACCCGATTGCGTAGTTGGTAGAGGCACTATACTACAAGCAGAATAGCCGCGGGTCAAATTCACAATGAGGTTACTGAATTTTTCAATTGACCTAATCCTTCCAGCCGCACTATGGCCCTGGGATAGGCTCAGCCTCTAACAGAAATGAGTACCAGGAATCTTCCTGGGGTAACGGGCGGCCGGCCGGTGAGTAAGGCTAACGACCTCACCGCCATCTATGAGCCGATTATCTAGAAAATGTGAGATCCTCGACGTCTCACAAGCTATTTCAAGGAAATAACGACTTCGGTCTAGAAAACCGAGATTAACGGCCGTGGGGATCCGTTGTGCTGACCACGTGACATCCTCTATCGGCAAAAGTTGGCATTAACTTCGCCGAAAAGAGCCGGTCGCTCGGTCGGTATAGTTCGTTTGCGGATTACAGGCCACGGAGTTTTTATTTGTGAGCTCCACGCCCAACCACCTCTTGACTACCGTGACTACTTATTCAATATACTCGCAGCTACCGTCGCCTTCATCCGCGACATGAAAATGCTCCCTGCTGTGGTGACAAGAAACCCGAAGAATAATTGCGCTTGCTAATTACGAAAGCACAGGTATGCATCAAATAACGTTTCATCATTACACATACTCGACAGAACGACAAATTACATGTGTCAGAAAATTTGCAAGAACTAGGAAAAAATCAGACAAAATTCAGGTTTTATTTATCCGATGTTCAAATAAAAAAATAAAATTTAAATTTATATTCCTTCAGAATATCTTAATTTCATCGTCACTATAGTTCAGTTGGACTCCATTTTATGAATTCTTGAAACAAGATGGTCGATGATAGTAATGTCTACGAAAATATTGTCACATAAAACACTATGAATTTACAAAATATTATTAGGAACAGCGTCAGGGCTGAACAGTTTAATATGGGCACAAACATGTTTTCGTATTCAACTTCTGTCACCATCCTTCATTCCCGAGAAAACAGTCTAAATCCAGATGACAGAAGATTTTGAAAGCAGGTGAAAGAAACGCTCTGTATCGATCGCTCTCTCTCCCGCCCCCTCTCTCGTCTGTTTCCTAGCAACGCAGGACAAACGATAACACAGGACGGCAGCATCTTATCGGAATTTCAAACATTCCACAAGAGGACGCACCATCATGGTGATTTACGTGCCAACACGTTAATTTGACTGAAATATCTTGGCTTCGAATCCGCGTTATTATGTTTGCAGATTCCTACACAATCGAAGTGACCTCATAATCAGAACTTTATGCATATTTGGCCAGATTTTGGTTGATCTAAATACAGACTCACATTTCTCTTTTTTAATATTATCACGTATCCTGGTAAAGCGACACGTAATTAATGACTTTCGGATTAGATGAATCGATCTATTGGACAATTTCACAAGCTGTGATCGCCTCTGTGGTCTAGTGATCAGAGTTTCTGGCTACAGATCCAGATGTCCGGTTTCGATTCCCGGCGCTACCAGATTTTCTGAGAAGTAGTGGGTCTGGAACAGGGTCCACTTAGCATTGTGAGGATAACTGAGGAGTTATTTGAATGGAAAAGTAACGGCTCCGGTCTAGAAAACCGAAATTAACGGCCGTGGGGATCCGTTGCACTGATCACGTGTCACCCTCTATCCGTTATAGTTGGCACTAACTTGGCCGACAAGCGGAGGTTACTCGGTCGGTATAGTTCGCTTGCGGAATGAAACCACGGAGTAACAAAATTAATGATAACACTCTAAGATTACTTTTCGAACTTGCTACACTTGCTCGAATGATGTACGTATATCTCTCTTTTCTGTATTCACTCTCCTTGGCCGTAGCTTCCGGAACTGTCCTTAGCTTTCAGCTCTGCTCGTTTCCTCTCACCTCCGTGTAATCTGTCTTCTCTCTCTGTCAGTTTCCTTCCGTCCACTCTCTTTCAGCTAATCCTTCTGTCCATTCTTCTCTTCGGTGGTCGGTGATTTCCGTTTCTCGTATCCTTGGTAGCAGTCTATTTATAAACGCGTTGACGCGTGAATGTGTTTACAATTGAAGCCTAGGCAACGATATTCACTGCTCCTTGTTGTAGCAGAAACATAACTATCGAGACGTTGCGTAGCAACTCATGCCTCTTATGCGCTTTTCTAACTGCGCACTTCGGGCTCCCAGACCGCACGTCAAAATATGATTGATTATCCGAAAAATAGACCGCAGGACCGCGGAAAATAGGAATAATGCTTGCAAAGAAAACGAAAAACTTCTTCAATATTCGTTTTCAAAAAAGAGAGAATTTCTAAATTATTGTTTTAATTACTTTGGGTGACTCTGAGTCCACTTGGTACACTACTGGGCCTATTGTATCAGCCCTGGATGATAGATGAGTACGGGAGAATTTGGTGGAATGAGAATTGGCAGAGGAAATCGAAGTATTCGGAGAAAAATTGTCCCGGACTTCGTCCACCACAAATTCCACATGACGTGACCTGAGCTCGAACCCGGACAGACGCGGTGCAAAGTCGGCGACTAACCCCCTGAGCTATGACACGGCCTAATTTTTAAATTAAACAGATTCTTAGGTCTATCACAGTTTCCACGCAGTCTAAAGCTTTGGGCATCGTAGACCGCTCATACAATGGGATCACGTGTTCGAATCCCACTCCAGGATGGATTTCTGCTTTTGTTGTGTGTTTGTGTTGTCTCGTGTAGGTAGCGGTCTTTCGAGGGGCTGATCACCAGCCCAATGGGTCCTACCTACTGTCTACGATATTCAGATTTCAGAATTAATTCGTGTTTCGTGGTCACAGGATATAGAACCGAATTTGTCAAGGTTGGTGACTGAGATATGTTTTTTAGTAAAATACTTTACTTACTTATTCTAACTCATTGAATTCAGAGGCTAAACGTGGAATGATTTCACTCTGAGAAAGAAAATTTGTAGACAGAATTCCTTCTTGCAATGCTTTTAATACTTATGCTCTCTTATCTTCCGAATTATAGACAATAAATACTACAGTGAGAAATAATAAATATTTTAAAGGAATTATTGGCAGAAAATAAGGAGAAATCTTGATAAAACCAGGCTGAAACTACCTTCAGACATCGAAAGTAACACTTCTTTAACATAGCTCTTCTGGTTTAACTTGGCGAAACTATTTTTTTTTTCTTTTTTTGGAAATGGCATAAACACTTCAAAATTCCGTAGAAGAAGAATATTATACTGTAGAATCTTGTTGCATTTTTCAACTCAGTGTTAATTAATTCTACAGTCTTACGTGCAACAATTTATTAAAAATTTTTAAAAGCCAGTTGGACACAAGACAAGGAACATAACGCAGCTGGAAGGAATACATACATACGCATTGGGGGAACAATAAATAAATAACTAAACATCAATGCAGAAAGACAGCAGTTTCCTCACCCACAGACTTTAACCTTTAATTATGACCACGTTGGTCGAAACAACTTGTGAAAAAATAGCTTTTAATAAGATTTAATAAGTTGTTGCATATAAAATTACATAATTAATTAACAATATACAGAAGAAGAACAAGAAGAAGTTAAAAGAAAGCAGATACTCTCTCACATCTTCTCTTAAACCTAAGGATTACAGGAAAATATAAACACAGAATGTCCGGATGAAAGGTATCCAAAAAAAAATGTTTATCTCGGAAACTGTCATACACGTATCCGGTTTATGTCATCGGAAAGGAAAATTCTGAAAGTTTTCTCGGACCCGGCTTTCGCGCAAGCGCCACCACATTTTTGCCACCATTTTAGGAATCACCTGGGCAGACAGATGGTTGGGATATGAATTGACAGAGGTGGACCAATCGCTTGGCCTCTAGGTCGCCTGATTTAACCCCAGTCGATTTTTTCTTGTGGGGTTATGTGAAGAACATTGTCTACCAAGTTAAGATCAACGACCTTCAACACCTGAAAGCCCCACATAAGTTACGCTGTGGCTGCGATAACATTAAATATGCTTAAAGCCTGGATATTTGTCATGCCACCAAGGGAGCCCACATTTCAATTTATTGAGGAAGTTATATAAGCAGAAAAAAAAACTTTGATAGTTTCCGTTTTTAATGGTGTAACCCATTGATGTGTATAATAAATTCTTTGTGAGATATAATGATTTTATTTTGGATGCCTTTCATCCAGACACTCTGTATACCTGTTGTTTTATATATATGTAAAATTTTGTCTCTCAAACTTTGGGAGGTACAGAGAGTGAGGTTGTTTTATAAGAGAGTATTGAAGAGAATAATAGAGTATAAGCGAAAGGGAGCCGGTCACGGTAGCCGAGCGGTCTAAGGCATGTACTGTCTTCGCTCGCTCGGAAGCCGGGAACGTGGGTTCGAATCCCATTCAGGGCATGGATATTTGTGTTCGTTTTTCTGTGTTTGTGTACAGGTAGAGGCCTTGCGACGAGCTGATCACCCGCCCAAGGAGTCCTACCCAATGTGTAAGATCTGGAAAAACCGAAGTGAACGAAGCAGTTCATGGAGGTAGGCCTAGGCCCACGGGGACTGTAGTGCCAAGGAAAAAAAAAGCAGACATTAAATTAAAGCACCGTTACTAGGAAATGTGAAAATACAATCTGTTCAGAAAGCCTGTTCACTCACGCAACATTTTCAGATCCATAAGTAGGTCTACGCAAAATGAAAAATTCTCTAACATAATGACGTGATAAATAATTCATGACCGCAGTATTTTCTGTGAACTACTTATAGGATAAGGGGGCACGTGGTAGTGTAGTTGAGGCACTATGTTACAAGCCGGAAGGTCTCGGGTTCGAGTCCTGAATAGGTGGATTTTTTTTAATTAACCTCATCTTCCAGCCGTGCTATGAGCCTGGGATCAACTTAGCATCTAACAGAAATGAGTACCAGGATTCTTCCTGGGGAGTAAAGCGCGACCGGCGAGTAAGCCTGACAGCATTACCGCCATCTGTGAACCGATTGTCTAGATAGTGTGGAATCCTCAACGTCTTACAACCCTTTGGGCCTTCACGGTCTGTTACAGGGATAGCTTTACTTTATTTAGAGGACATAGAAAAGTATGCTAGTTTTTTTCACTTTTGTCACATGTTATGATGTTGCCTTTTCTGGAATGGGATTAAACAGGCGCGTTTCATTTCAGCATGCAGTTCCTTGTCGACGTTTTATGGAAATATTTGAAAAAATATATTTCACTATCCCTACAAATTTATTCCAGCTATAATTGGCTCCTTGCTCGCGGATTTTTCTACCGTGAAGATGGAGGTGTTACTTTCCTCCGAAACGTAGGTTCGCACTAGATCTACACGACGTCACATCCCAGAAGACGAAATTCTTCATGGGAAACACGACGTTTCGGAAACTGGATCTGTTTTCGCCCTCAGGTGAGGGAGCAAGACACCTACTCAGTTGGTTCCCACCTCACGTGAGGGCGGAAACAGATACAATTTCCGAAACATCGTGTTTTCTAGAGTCTAGAATACCGGGCGACGGAAAAAATAAAAAAGCTGTAATTCTTAATGTTATACATCAGAATCTTTAGCACCTACTTATAAAGAGAATATTGCCACTGAGTAAAATGACCTTTAGAGTAAATTGAACTGCATTAAAATAAAAACACCTCAACAAAATTTAGTGTACGTTTAACAGAGCCAATTTGGAGTGAAACTGATAAAGTAGCTTGGAAGCAGTTGCTTTAATACGGACGGAAATGAAACTAATATGCCATATTCAATTCCATTCGAAACTCACTTAGGAATGGAGAAATACCTTTTCTCCAATTAAACCTTCTTTACGATTCTTGGGATAATTAAAGGCTATTTTCAGTGGTACCAAAAGACACGACTTTAAAGAAATAAACAGATGAGCTAAAATACGTATATAAACAGTTAATTAGTGCAGTGTAATGGCTGGTTGGTGGAGTAAGGTTTCTATCTGCTCTCCCATTGTTTATAGAGCGATAATCAGGCCACTCTAAAGAGTACATCTACAGGAAAATAGAAACTTAAAACACCATACTTCTTTACGAGCAAATAATAAAACTCTGGCGAATGTAAACGAAGGTTTCGATTAACCATTAAATAAACATTGACTGATTCTCAAAGACATAACAACAAATATACCGGAAAGATTAAAATCCAACAATCTGTATTAATTTGACATTTCATGGTCTTCTGCTGATATTTTAAACTGCAGTTCCTTCTTCATTTTATAACCACTGACTCTTTTCATTGTACCACCTTAAGATCACTTCCTTTTCTGTTCCATGTGACAAGTTCAGACTACATCGAACCAATGCACAGGTAAGGCCGCGTCACAGCTCAAGCGGTTAGTCGCTGGCTCCCCACCGCGGCCGCCCGGGTTCGATCCCGGGTCTGGTCAAGTGGGATTTGTGGTGGACAAAGTGGCGCTGGGGCAGGTTTTCTCCGAGTACTTCGGTTTCCCCTGCCAATCTTCATTCCACAAATTGCTCCATAATCATCCTCACTTATCATCTGGGGCTGGTACAATAGGCCAGAAGTGGCCGCAGTACAAGGGACTAAGTCCCACCCCACTAGCAACAAAAAATGCACAGTTAGAACATATCAAACATATATATATATGTCCAGACAAAAAGCATACGTCATATTTTATGATCATACAATATACACAACGGAAATATGCACACCTAATACATCACACATTAAGTACCCTACATTATAGAAACTTGTCTCCGGGCTCCACGACCGGGTTTAGTACGTAGAAACGTTCTACAACAAGATCTACAATGACACACATGCCAAATTCTACACTGTAGCAATGGAACGTTAGAATTAAATTGGCATACATATTTCTTAACCTGCCATATTGATAGTTTTCAATATTTTAACAATATTTTAATATTCCCTTAATATATTCAACACTTACTATATCACCTAATATATCTTAAAAGAGGGTAAATATTTCATGTTTTTATTTTATCTTTTATCTTATTCTGTGTCTTTCATTTTAATTGTAATACTTAAAAACTTGAGGCAAATTTTATCTGTTGACACATAATATGACGCGTTGCACTGATATGGATCCATATCGGTAGTTCAATAACTAAACGTATTCATATATATAATTTCCTTATGGTGGTCTTATACGACCGAAACATTTAGCAGCAATAAAAAGTCGAATTGTGAAACATTAAAAAGCGAGTATATTTGTTGTGTGACGGCTAACTAACTCCTATACCGAGACGCCAGAGTTTCGCATTTGTGACAATCTGCTGAAGGAAATGTTTTCCTTTGGTTATCAGCGACTCAGTGTTAGATCTTTCGTACATTAAGAGCGTATTTAATTCGAGTTCCTTCTAACCAATAACAAAATATCGAAGCAAACATTGGAAGAGAAAATTTCATAATTGGAAACATTATAATTCGAATTCCTTGCCATAAATTTGAAGGAAATATAATAAAAATAGGCTGAGATGTGTTCTCCAAGTACAATCAGAATGAACAAATCAAGGAGGATTAGGTGGGATAGGCATGTAGCACGAATAGGGGAGAGGAGGAATACATATAGGATATTGGTGGGAAAACCAGAAGGAAAGAGACCACTGGTAAGACCAAGGCGTAAGTGGGTGAACAATATTAAAATGGATCTCAGAGAGATAGGTTGGAATGGTATGTATTGGATTGATCTGGCTAAGAATAGGGATCGCTGGAGGGCTCTTGTGAACACGGTAATGAACCTTCGCGTTCCATAAAATGCTGAAAAGTATCTGCACAATTGCCAGCTTCTCAAGAAGGGCTCAGCTCTATGAGTTAGTGAGATATGTGGGACATATAGGCCTATCACGCATGGGAGGATAATATTAAGAGTGATCTCGAGGCCCTCTCATAACTAAGGCGGTCAGTAACTTGTCTGCCTCCGCGCTGCAGTCCGGATTAGATCCCACGTCAGATTATGAGAGCTTGTGTGATGGACTAATTGGCACTGGTGCAAGTATTCTCAGGTTACTTCAGTTTCCCCTGACAATTCTCATGCCACTGGCTTCTTCATACTCATCTATCAGTCTGGGCTTGTACGATGGGCCCACTAGAGGCTGATAGTATGAACTGAATTGGTCTGGAGCACAGAAGAGCCCAGATCCGCGTATCAAGTTCCACAAGTTACAGCACAGTTCTTATTCAAATGATCTAATATACGATATGTTTGCTCAATAAGTCCTTTACTTCAATGAGTTAAACTAATTAAATTTTATAGGTGTCATCACTAGGGACCGGATTTTAATGCAAATGCATGTTTTTTTTTTGCAACCAGAAAGTATGCTCGTTTGGATATACGAGTATGTATCAATTACTTCATTTCTTAAATTTTGAACATGGTTTGATGGTGCATATAAATGCATATTTTGCCTGTTTTATGAATAAGCATCATATTTTCGAAGATCTCTATTTATACTGCATAGTTCCTTTTTAAAATGTTTATCATATATATTTTTTAATTTTATGTTCAAATTTTCAATCATGGTCGTGGGTATATAATTTTTTCTTTTCCGTATTAGAATATGTTGCATATTTGACTCAACATTTCGTCATGATACATATTTCTGATGCAATACCCAGGACGGGACTTCCCCGATCCCTCTGCTCGTAACTTG
>NW_019733841.1:834192-835340 GCF_002891405.2 Cryptotermes secundus | reverse complement strand
TCCATAAATTCTTGTATTAACAGTTTTAATCTGTTGTCTATGTGACGCTGTTTCTCCCGTCCCTTTCGATTTTCGTTGTTCACGACAGCAGCCAGAGATGTTTAGCTTGTGAGCGGGTTAAACGCTTTAACTCCACTTGTATATTCATAGCGATGACCGTGAACGTAAACTCCCTTAGCGGCATCAATAGTCCCATCCTGAAATCATGACGCTTCTCTTAAATATTCGAACTTTACACTGTGATTCGGAAACAGGCTTTGCTGCACTACAGCAAACAGCCCCAAAAGCAGAACAGAGCACAGTACTGGTTTGCTGCTGGAAACTAGCCAGCTCGGTGATTCCTGGTAGTATTAGGCACCGTCGCGGCCAGTGACCATATTTTTATTTTCTTGTAACACTGCCTCTATGGTCTAGTGGTCAGAATTTCTGGCTACAGATCCAGAGGTTTCGGGTTCGATTCCCGGCGATACCATATTTTCTGAAAAGTAGTGGGTCTGGAACGGGTTCCACTCAGCCTCGTGAGAATAATTGAGGAGCGGCTCCGGTCTAGAAAACCGAGAGTAATGGCCGTTAGGATTCGTTGCGCTGATCACGCGACACCCTCTAACCGCTAAATTTGGCACTAACTTCGCAGACAAGCAGCGGTCGCTCGGTCAGTATAGTTCGCTTGCGGACTACAGGCCATGGAGTTTTACCACAACTACGTCTTCTGGCATTGGACCTCCTCTTCAATGAGAGGCGGAATTGGTCCTTATAGTTTGGACCCAAGACAGGAACTTATAGATCTTATATAATGGCGCCCCTCTGTCTTCTTCTTAACTTTGTGGGTATGTGAACAAAAAATATATTTTCCAGTATTTTATTTTTGAAATCATTATATTTTAGGTATGCTGAAAATTTGGGAAAATTATATTACAGAACTATATGATCGACCTACTCGGCCAGAAACCTTAGAAGTTGAACCGGAAGTAGAAGTAGATACAGACGGGAAAGGACCATATATTTTACAAAGTGAGGTGGAAAAAGCTATCAAGGAAATGAGGAAAGGAAAGGATACAGGAGATGATGATGTTCCTGGAGATGTGCTCAAGTTACTGGGAGAAGGTGGTTTGAAAACACTGACAAAACTAATAAACACCGTATAGGAA
>NW_019733841.1:833851-834172 GCF_002891405.2 Cryptotermes secundus | reverse complement strand
GCTATCAAGGAAATGAGGAAGGGAAAGGCTACAGGAGATGATGATGTACCTGGAGATGTGCTTAAGTTACTGGGAGAAGGTGGTTTGAAAACACCAACAAAACTAATAAACACCATATATGAAAATTGGGAGTGACCCAAGGACTTTACAGAAGTGACAATGATTGCCTTAAAGAAAAAGACAAAAGCTACAAAATGCAGCGACCATCGCACAATAAGCTTTATTGCACATACAACAAAGATAATAGCCAAGACACTTAAAAGAAGAATTGAAAGGAAAATAGAGGATATACTTGGAGAAGATCAGTTTGGATTTAGAAGA
>NW_019733841.1:833075-833600 GCF_002891405.2 Cryptotermes secundus | reverse complement strand
TACTTGTGAAATTAAATCCAGGATTGCCATGGCAAAAGCTGCATTTAGCAAGAAGAAGAATTTTTTTACCAGCAAATTGGACTTAAATTTGAGGAAGAAACTAGTGAAATGCTACATTTGGAGCATAGCTCTGTATGGGGCTGCAACATGGACACTTAGGGCAGTAGATCAGAAACATTTGGAAAGTTTCGAAATGTGGTGTTGGAGAAGGATGGAGAAAATTAGTTGGACCGATTATGTGAGAAATGAAGAAGTGTTAATTAGAGTCAGTGAGCAGAGGAATATCCTACACGAAATACGAAAACGGATGGCTAATTGGAGTGGTCATGTTTTAAGCAGAAACTGCCTTCTAAAAGAAGTTACTGAAGGAAAGATAGAGGGGCGGATAGAAATGACAAGAAGACGAGGAAGAAGACGTAAGAAGATGCTGGATGACCTTGGGGACAGAAGAGGACACTGTCATTTGAAGGAGAAAGCTCTAGATCGCATTAAGTGGAGGAATTGATTTGGAGGAGACTGTGGACC
>NW_019733841.1:818188-833043 GCF_002891405.2 Cryptotermes secundus | reverse complement strand
ACTTCTACTCTTCTCTAAGTATAATTAGAATGATCAAGTCAAGGAGGATGAGATGGAAAAGCATGTAGCACGAATTGAAGAAGAGGAATGTATATAGGATATTGGTGGGGAAGCCAGAAGGAAAGAGACCACTGGGAAGACCAAGGCGTAGGTGGGTGAACAATATTAAAACGGATCTTATGGAGATAGGATAGGATAGTATGGATTGGCTTGATCTGACTCAGAATAGGGACCAGTGGAGTGCTCTTGTGAACACGGTAACGAACATTCGGGTTCCATAAAATGCTGGTGAGTTCTTGAGTAGCTGCAAAATTGGCAGGTTATCAAGAAGGGCTCAGCTCCATGAGTGACTGAGTTGTATTTTAGGTTTNGTCCACCACAAATCACACATTACCTCATACGGGCTTGAACCCTGGTCGCCGCGGTGGGAAGCCAGCGACTAACTTCCTGAGCTGTGGCACGGCCTTCCCAGAATATCATGCTGCCCCACCCCTCAGTGAACTAGTTGCTACTCAGGAGTGGGGATAAGTCCCAAGCTTTGCAAACCACTGTCCGTAGCCTTGTAGCACGATAATCGGTTCCCACATTTCATCTGTTCGAGTGGTTGGCGTCTACGTTTGTCCTCCAGCAATTAGCTTTGTTCCAATCTTCTCAGACAAACACAGAAGGGAAGACTGCTACCACTTATTTTCTTTATCCAGATAAAAAGGTTATACGACAGAATAATATTTACCACCATTCTTGATGGAGACATTTCTCTCACAACATAATAACAAACTGAAAATTGGAAAAATGTATCAATCGATTGCAGCCGGCAGGCTATATCACCACTGGTATAACTACCTCCATGGAACTGAGTCCTCCTTGAAAAGTCACCAGTCGCTCACTTACTGAAGAGTTTCCTTATATTTTAGAGAACCCTAAGGTTTATTGCCGTGTTAACAAGAACACTCTACTGGTCCCTATCCTGAGCCAGATCAATCCAATCCATACCGCTTTATTCCATCTCTCTAAAATCCATTTTAATATTATCCTCAAACCTACGTGTGGATCTTCCTAGTGGTCTCTTTTCTTCTGGCTCTAATGTCAATATCCAATATGCATTCCTCGTTGGGTCCAAGCATGTTACATGCCCTGCCCATCTCATCCTACTTGATTTGATCATTACCGGGAGGCTATTATAAGCTCGGTGAATTCTTGGCTCTGTGGTTCTCAGAGTGATAATTGTGAAGAATTCTGACTTCTGGGTATAACGCCGTGTAGTCGGTTGAAATTTAACTGGCTTTTCCAAGATACGTGTAACCTCCAACTTCAGGGTTCAAGAATAAGCAAGTAAGAAACCATCATGAAGAAGGTAGGAGCGAAAACATTTTCCTCCGAAACGTCGGTTGATTTTTAACGGAATACACGGTACACGGAATACTCGGAATCAAAGAAGCTATACATGGATATCTTCACTGTATAATTTATTGAACTTATGGATGGAGTATAAATAACCTTACAGTAGGTTCTGGGTTCGAACTGAGTTTGTCCCGTGTGGATTTGTTGGTGGCGCGTGTTTGTCTAGTGGATAATTTTTTTTTGAGATTTTAGACTTTATGACGCTTTTCCTCTAATTAATATTTATGTTATTTACACGTAATTATTAGAGACGATTATCAGCAGATATAATCCGGGGATTACACTAAACTCTCGTTAATCCGGTCACAGTTTTTTCCCCTTGGCACTACAGCCCCAGTGGGCCTAGGCCTACCTCCATAAACTTCTCCGTTCACTTTGGTTTTTCTAGATCTTACACATTCGGTAGGACTCCTTGGGCGGGGGATCAGCTCGTCGCAAGGCCTCTATCTGTCCACAAACACAGAAAAACGCACACACACAAACTAAACATCCACGTCCTGAGTAGGACTCGAACCCACGATCCAGCTTTCCAAGCGAGCGAAGACAGTACATGCTTTAGATCGCTCGGCCACCGTGACGGGCAGTGTATAAGAATTCAGTTCGTACCTCACAGGAAACCGATCCGAACCCACGATGCCGGCTTCCGAGAGAGCGAAGACAGTGCATGCCTTAGACCGCTCGGCTACCGTGAACGGCCCTGTTACAGTTTATCCGGATGGAAATATGAAAAATAAAAATTATCTTCACGGTTGAATACATAGGTACTTTGAGAAACAAAGTTATTTAGAAGCAAGAGAAACTGAGGCGTAAGAACTTCGGGAATGTGTGGATGGCAGCTGGAGAGACAGAAATCACGCAAGAAAATATCCAAGATTGGCTTGAGCTGGATGAAAAAGATCCTGAATTTCAGCTTCTGACAGAGGAAGGAATCCGGTCTATAAAACTGAGAGTAATGACCTTGGGGATCCGTTGTGCTGATCACGCGACACTCTCTATCCGCAAATGTCGGCACTAACTTCGCCAACAAGTGGCGGTCGCTCTGTTTATATAGTTCACTTGCGGACTAAAAGCCACGGAGTTTGTTTTTATAGAAGAAGGAATTGTTGCAGTGATATTTTTGTATTTATTTTCATCAACACAATATATATTATTAAATGTTCCATTTATTTGTTTCCTAAAGTTTGTTTTGTCTTTTAATGTTATCTTTTGCTTCATTAATCTGGATAATTGGTTAATCCGAATGACCTACCACCATTTAATCCGGATTAGCGAATGTGGTTTAACATACTTTGTACCATTCAGTTCAACAGAACCTGTCATCCCGTTTGTTATCTAAACACGTAAAATTTGAAATATACAAAAATTTAATTTTGCATGTACGTATAGTTACGTATTGGTATAAACTTTGTCACAACGCTTGAGAACATAGATTGAGTGTGCTTGAGAACATGGTGCTGAGGAGAACATTTGGACCTAAGAGGCAGGAAATAGAAGAATGGGGAAAACTTCATGATGAATTCATAACTTGTACTTCTCGCTAAATATCATTATAAATGATAAAATAAAAATACATGAGATGGGCAGTTCATGTAGCAGGTATGGGACGGAAGAGAAGTGCATTCACATTTCTGGTAGGAAAACAGGCAAGGAAAAGACAAGCTCCAAGATCTAAGGTCTTAAAGAAATAAGATATAAGGGGTGGATTGGATTTATCTGGCTTAGGACAAGAAACGATTACGGGTTCTTTCAATGTGGTAATTAAACGTCGGGTTCCGTAAAATGAAGGGCATTTCTCTGATGGCTGAGTATGAAAGAAATACACGTGTTAGCCCAGAGTCAATATTCTTTCATTCATATTAATTTAGCACGCAATTTCGAATTTAGATGTACTGTTGTTGTTATAAATATTGCGTATGACGCACTTGTTACAGATTATACCTCTGGATGGTGCAATATAATATATAAGATGCCCAGGATAATAGATGTTGGTATTTTTGTGCACTTTAAATTCAAGCTTAGGTTTATCAGATGCTTTATTATTATTATTATTATTATTATTATTATTATTATTATTATTATTATGTTATTGTTATTTTATTATTGCTGCTAGTACTGCTGTTCTAAGTCTGTAGTTGGTTTTTTGGTTGTTACTGTTGCTCGTAAATAAATAACAATTCATTTATTATGTGAAAAGTAGCCTCGTTTAACCCATTTGATTGTGTCTATATGTTTGTTTCCCTTGTCTCCCTGCTTGTACATACTTCATATTTGACATTTGGCTCCTTTATTAAGAAAATAAGTAATAACAATTTAAATTATATTCAATTAAATTATTTTCATTAAGGAATCAGCGTGACATAAGGAGAGAGATCCTAGTTTGTTTATTCCTAGTCAGACTTTAAAGAATAATTACATATGACCATTAAAATATACATGATTTACTCACGTAATATATTAGCGTAGTAACATAATAATCCTTAGTTTGAATATCGTCTTCTGCTGGTTTTCCTGAATGAGGTGCTTCGTGGCGTCTGTCTCTCAACACATTCAAAAGTCTGAATCAATAACAAAGCAAAACAGGCTTCTAACATCTTACCAAACATTCGACCCTTTCTGCCCTTTCTGCTCGGTTAGATTTGACTATGTAGCACTGCGCTAACACACTGACTCAGAGAGGGCAGATGTGGAGGCCGAGGTTCTCTGTGGACTGCATTGCTGAATAGGTGCGCTCATCTGTGAATACGATTTACTATATATACTAGTATATAAAAGTAAAGCTATCCCTGTACCAGGCCCTGAAGGCCCATAGGGTTCTGAGACGTTGAGGGTCCCACATTATCTAGACAATCGGCTCAAAGATGGCGGTAAGGTTGTCAGCCTTACGCACCGGCCACGCTTTACTCCCCACAAAATTTATTTAATTAATTCCTGGTACTCATTTCTGTTAGAGGCTGAGTGAACCCCAGGGCCATAGTGCGGCTGGAAGGATTAGGTCAATTGAAAAAAAATCCAATTACCTCCAATGTTTCGGTCGTACCTGTCATATTCAGAAGGACATTATCAATATACACAAAAACTACTATTGCAGTGTCATTGGTCATTATCAGTATTTACAGAAATGATTACAATATCATATATATAAAATAATATTCTGTAACAATTACTTATATAAAAATGATTTTGTTAAAATATTTATAAATTATTGTAATTAGTCTATTTACAAAGTATTGTTTAAAAACATTTTGTTAAAATCTAGAAACAATTTTGTTCGTGTTATTTTGTTATAACAACACAGCGCGGCCTGAACAACTGAACAACGACACAAAAGAGTCCTAATCTTCAAACAACAGAACCACGAAATAGCATATATCCTTCTTCCTTTAAAAAGAAGAGGTAGAAAGACAAGAACCAAATTGGTTCTAGATTTTAACAAAAATATGTTTTAAACAATAGTTTGTAAATAGACTAGTGAAGACAACATCACACGCAGCTAAAGGGAATACACACAAGCAAAGAGCATATTGCAGATTGCAGTCGGGCTGATGAAATAGGAACAAGCTACGGAAAAACATAGCTTTAAACAAATGGAAGACTCCCTTACAAGGTGGAATAGGATCCTACGAATGACTTCAATAGAAAAATTTTAATGAATTTTAAATAATTAATTATGTTATTTTAGGAGGACGGCAACGCGCAATTTTAGCGCGCATCAAAGCAGTGTCACAGTTTGGACGCATTGAAACACCTGAGGATGGCCGTCTATGGCCGAAACATGTCGTGTTCATATTAAATGGTGAATATTTTATTGGTTGTTGTATTATTGGCGGACTTAATACATAAACGTTTAAATAACTAAGTGATGCACATAGCAGGAATTGTTACAGAATAATATATCTATGAAATTTTAATAGTAGTGTCCATATGTATTGATATATCCTTCTGAAGATGGTCGCTCCGACCGAAACATGTCAAGGATGAAAGTTTAAAAAAACACAACATTTTTCAATCAAGCTGGATGGCGTTAATAATCTTTTATTCGTCCATGATATTGTATGTACTGGACGTCTTGTAGTGCACTCAATTTCACATGTCACTTCATTACATGTTTCGGCAACATTGTGCCATCCTCAGGTTCGTTATTTACGCTATGTTATTGCATTGCTTGCGAACCTGAGGATGGCACAATGTTGCCGAAACATGTAGTGAAATGACATGTGAAATTGAGTGCACTACAAGACGGCCAGTACATACATATCATGGACGAGAATCAGTGCAACAGGACGCTAAAATACAACATTATGAATATTTTATTCTGTTATTATGGTGGTAGTTGCGACGAATATACGTATAATAAGAGTGACCACGGTTATAAAAATATCTATAATAATCTTAAAAATAATATATTACATTAAACAAAACCAAGGAAGACCTTATACGTAGACGAAATATCTTAGTAAATTATAATTAATACACTCTGAATTTCTGGACACGTGCAGCCATGAACAACAATCGAACACTAATGTTTAACAACAGTAAAAATATTAGGAGCCCATACAGCCAAGAATTTCCTCCGAAAACCATAAATAAGACGAAATATGAGTAAAATATTTGTCTCGTTATTTCTACATAACTCGCCCAATGTTAATAAATTAATCTGGTTCGAGCTAAAGAAAGAAATATTTTATATGGGATATTTATATTCTTGGCAAATGCCGCTAATTAATGACTGAAGAAAATCGCAGTAGCGGTTGTTATCCTGTTAGAATGGGGCCAGTGAGTGTGAAGATGGCCCCAAGGGTAGACCTGCCCCGTGTTGGATCGATACGCTTCTCACTACAGCACTTGTAAACTAACGCCGACATTTCAGAACGCAGAAATAGTAAGTCTATGTACGTACCAATCAACGGATTCTCCATTATATGCAGTGCGTTATTTTAAAATTAGAGTAGAAAATAATTCTGACACGTTTGTACAATGGCTTCCACCTAATGTTAATGAATTTGTGAACCAACGTAACCAAAAATGTATTTAATTCATTAACTAGAAGCAAGATTCTGATGTTGTACTTTCGAACTAAAACCTAGAATCTGATAATTTGTTTTACTTATACCAAATCCGTTATTCTCCATTTATATGGGATTTTACTGTTTTTTTTAATTAAAATTCTCCTCTATTTGCCTTTCCCCGCACTTTATCCGAAAGTTTCCCCTGCACATTAAAAAAAAATCCATTTCTGTTATTAACTTCCACTGTAAAAACTTATTTAACGTCTCTGTGTTCAATACGTTGTTACTAATAGTGCAGCGTGAATTTTCAAAAGTTTTGTCCAAATTCCGAGAGAGAGGGAAGTCGTAACAATTCTGGCAATTGATTATATGTGTATTACATGACTAATACGCAAATCTGAAATTAAATTATAAAGTGAAGGGGAAAACAAGGTAATGGAAATGTATAACAAGAAAAACTAATCAGTGACTACTGAAACTACTTTTCTGCAACACGCTGCACAACAATTCGGTCACGGGTTCCTTTTTTTTTTTAGTGAAAATATTTAATGCTCTGCGCCCACTCACCCAACTAAAAATTAAAAAAAAAGTAAAGGTGTCCCTGTAACAGGCCGTGGAGGTCCATAGGGTTGTGAGACGCCGAGGCTCCCATATTATCTCTAGAAAATCGGCTCATAGATGGCGATAAGGTTGTCAGCCTTATGCGCCGGCCGCCCCTTACCCCCAAGAATATTCCTGGTACTCATTTCTATTAGAGGCTGAGTCACCCCAGGGCCATAGTGCGACTGGAAGGATTAGATCAATTGGAAAAAATCCAATGATCTCATCGGGACTTGAACCGGCGAGCTTCCGGTTTGCAGCATAGTACCTCAACGAACTGCGCTACCGCGTACCCCACTCACCCAACTAAAGTGTTAAATTTCCCCGTGGCTGTAATTGTAGCTTAGAATGTCATGCTTTCCCCTTTCCATTCAAGCCCCTCTTCTAACTCCATCTGCACTCAGCAAAGGCTAACGTAAGCCTGAAGGGACTGGCTAACTATGTGACAGACAATGCATTATCTGGAGTACCACTGAAACTAAGAAAGTGACATGTATTTTGCTTTCAAAATCTTACCTTTGTTAAAACAGTTAACAGAAATGCTCCGACACTCGTTGTTACAGAGTCTGTTAACAGAAGAATATATAAAAAAATAAATATTCCGAGGCTTTAGTCCGCAAGCTAACTATACCGACTGAGCGACCGTCTCTTGTCGGCGAAGTTAGTGCCAACTTTAGCAGATAGAGGGTGTCGCGTGGTCAGAGCAACGGATTCCTACGACCGTTAATCTCGGTTTTCTAGAGCAGAGCCATTACTTTTCCATTCAAGTAGCTGCTCAATTATCCTCACGAGGCTGAGTAGACCCCATTCCAGACCCACTACTTCTCAGAAAATCTGGAAGCCCTGGGAATCGAACCCGGGTCCTCTGGATCTGTAACCAGGAACCCTGACCCCTAGCCCGCAGAAGCAGTCCTGTTAACAGAGGAATAGATTAGTTTGTATTTACATAACTGTTTCGATCTTGTAGGGCTGAGTTTTGAATTCCAGTTTCAGTCCGTGTTTTGCTTATTATGTAGCACTTATCTTATAGACCTCTGTCCGTCCTATTGAGAATATATCCCAAATAAGTGAAATCGGAAACATCTTTAATTTCTGGTTCTTCAATTTCTAGATCTTCCACTTCAGAAAAACCTACAGCAAGATATCCCATTTATCCAAATTAACCTCTAATCCTTACTTGGTGTAGAAGATTAAGCTGTTCCTGTGCTTAACTAATTAAACACTACGCCATGAGTCCGTATGGGGGAGTGGACTTTCATACTGGCTGTTCCTCTGCTTCTGTGCTCAAGTTCTCTCTGAATTGTGGCTCCCTTTCAACTGCGTATTATTGCTTCAGTTTTCCTCCTTATAACACCTCAGCACGGGCAATCACAGAAAACCCTGTTTCAAACAGTACCTCTACTGTTGCACGTGGACAGCTGCCGAGGGAACCTGTTTGTTTGCGATCGTTGCCTGTAAATGGCTCTACAAGCTATAATATGTAGGGCAATGGAAGACTGTTTATCGTTATACGTGCATGTTATGTCATTCTCACTTCGTAGTATTCTTGAAGTACTCACACAAGTGCACAGGTGGCAGCTAAGTACAACACTGTGACATCTGGAGAATAAAGGTGTAACTAAATGCTCTATTTAAAAGGAGAATTGTGGGAAGGAGTTAAAGGAATAAGAGGAATAAAGGAAGGGAAGAAAGGGAGTGAAGGGTGAAGGTATAAAAGTAAAGATTTTCGGTTTAAATTGAATGGGCTTTTCACTTGTGATAATATGATTATCTTACTGATACTTGCAAGGCTCTCAGAATTACCATGTTGAACCTAATGAAATAAGAACGTATTTTATTGCTTCACACTTATACACCAAAGTGACAAATTAATGAATTTTTCCTTCTTCACTATGAAAAACGAAACTGTAACTTCTAAAAAGAGAAAACAAGAGATAATTTCATAAAACACTACATCTGTGAAACATCCTGTTTATCATAGAGATGACTTGACAGCTTCAACATAACTGCTAAAGAAATCATCTCTGGACACCTATTTAAGAATAGTCAGTCATTTGCAATTTTAATTCCCTGGTAAAACCCTTCCAAATTATAACAAAACAATCTTTAATTTTTATAAACTTTACTTCAGTACCTAATGCAGGTAACAAATTACTGACACAAAAATAAATATCTTCCTTCCACTTTACACACATGAAAAATCCAACACTAGCTATCTTTATGAAAACTGTGCATGTGATGTTAGGTTCATATATACAATTAAAATATCCACCCAGTGCAGACAGACGCACACTGTGAAGATGAATCCTAGATCATAAGATAAAACAATTTGAAACTAAAGAGAAAATAATGTAAGTTATTTATTTATTCAACAGTATTTATTTACAAAAACATTATTTATCATTTGAGTTACAGGATATAAAGTATTGTTTTATTTATAGTATATCTTTTATGAGATAATGTGTTGAGAATGGAAAGTAATAAAAATATATTATGTAGTCTTCTTGTGAAAAGGATTAATAAGGAAAGAAGAATACAAATAAAAACTATAGAAAAATTATGGTTTGTTTACCTTGAAGGGGTGCAGTGATACCACTTTTATATAAACAAATATTTGTCCTGAACACCTTGTGGGCAATATTTTCCCTCACCTTCTTCATATCTTAAAAGTACAGAAATGTGAGGGTCTGAGCTCTAAGAACAGGAATGCTAGAGCTATATACATTCAAGATTGTTATGGAATAATCTGCAATTTTAGAACAAAAGGAAAGTTTCTTTGTATCAGTAGAGCTTCTTTCCTGGAACAGATTGCATGTTTCATGCAACCATCACAAACTTATGTTTTAATTTGTCTTGTTATATTCCTAAACCAAACCATTTTGATAAACCGTTCCACTAAAAATACTTGAGAATGTATTAATCAGAATATCTGGAAGATTTTTTTTTTAAATTATGTGGGACCATTTCTCACATTTCACAGGAAAATAATGATACTAATATGGTTTCTACAGAAAAGTATGGAACTGGATAATGAGCTGTATATTTATTTATACAGTTAATTGTCCAGTGTAAAATTTATCCATCTCAGTGTCTAAGAAACATATCATGAGCAAGATAGAGGTGTAAGGGATTAATGATAAACATGAAATGCTGACTTCCACCAAAAATGCTTTGTTAAAGAAAGCATAAACCAAATTGCTGTATAATTTTAATTCGGTCAAAATTCTGTTATTAAATATAGAATATGCTGAAAATTCATGCATAATATTGTCAGATTCCAAGAATTTGACAGAGATAATACGGTATATATTTTGAGAAAGTACTTCATCCAGAGACAAGGCTTTCTGTAACCTCATAATATTCAGTATTGTGTCTTAACCAAGGGTGTGTTTCATCACAATAGCTTAAGAATATTCTTCACCACTATGAATAAAATAGAATGAGACATTAATATTTATCTGTCTTGTGTGGCATACCTTCATGGTATGTACAAATCCACAAAACATTTTACTACTGTAAGATTGAAAAAAATATCACAAACATTAGGAACACTAGGTTGATATATGAAGCAAAGAAGATGTACTGTTATGTCTTTATAGGCTAGAACACCTGAATAACTGTTTTAAAATGAGAACGTTAGATGAATGTCATCTTGTAGCACACAAAAGAATCCCTTAAGTAACCAGCATGAAGGTAAAGTGTTAAGAGTGACATGTTCCAATTCATAGTATTATGATGATGAGGCCTTTCTTTTGACATAAATCTGGTTGTCATCTGTTTCAGATTTTTCATCTACTTCTCAGTCATGCTGGATCTCTTCTCCATTTTGAGCAATAGTCTAGGGCTTCTTTTGGCAATCTTCCTTCTTCTGTTCTTTGAACAAAATTATTCCAATTTTCATTGTTCATTGATTTCATGTGTTTAATCATTTTTTATTTCACTTTTTATTTTATCTAGTCTTGTACACTGTTTAACCACCATTAAGAATTTTATTTCTGTAATCTGACTTTTGTCTCTCTCTCTCTTTTGTGTGTGTGTGTGTGTGTGTGTGTGTGTGTGTGTGTGTGTATGTGTGTGTGTGTGTGTGTGTGTGTGTGTGTGTGCGCTTACCTAGGTCTCTGTCTTACTGAGGGGTGCAGATGGCTATGGCTAAAACTCTAAAATTTATGTTTTGTCTCTCATTTCATTCTTTCTTCATAGTGATGATCATTTAAATTATGATGTTCTTTCATTTTCTGTAGAGCCCACATCATTACTTATTGGGGGGGGCACTTTTATCAAGCATGTATTAGAGGTCATATAATAAGCATGATCTTGTTTACTGAAGAAGTTAAATTTAAAAGATTCATATATTTATAAGAATCAGAAGAGTTTGAAGAGCATTCATTATTATAAAGTTCCTGGTATTACTGCACCCTTACCATCACATGTTACAAGTTCTTTTGTCTGTTCAGAGTTGGATTGGCTTCTGAAACTGATCTTCTAGTGACATAACCTAGTTGACATATTGAAAATTTTTCAAGGAATAAACAGACAATGCAATGAAACAGATGAGCTTATGACAGGTGCTCACGTATCCTGAGAAAGATTCAAACCCATGACATAAGAAAAGAAGATTAAACTAATTAAATTACTACAACTGAATATCGTGACAAAGTTCCATTTTAAGCAAAGGTTAAAGCATATCACTGCCAACCATGACCAGACATGTGAAATGTGAAACTGATATGCAGAAGACTCATAACTTATATTAACATCAATTCAGGACAAGCACATGGTAGCCTAAGACCAGCTTATGGCAAGCCAAACAAAGTCTTTGATGAGTGCATTCTATAGCAATGATAACTAATTGTACCACTATTCCTTTGGTCATGATATTACAACTGAGCAATAGAAAGGGGGGTGTGTTGTTTTCAGCATGTGTTCCACTTCTCTATAAATCAATTAATATCTTAATAGTGTTAAATAAAAAGCTGATTAGATATGAATGGACAGAATATTTCATGCCTTAGTGTTTCCATAGAAACATATAAGAAGAGAATTAACTGTAATCATTCTGCTGTTTTGTTTTATCACTTCCCAGATATAATGACTTGTTACTTGCCTATGGCTTTATGTCAAATCTCCAAATAGTGAGTAAAAGAGTTACAAATTTTGAGAAGCTCAGAATAAGATATAACAGTTATATTGGTGTCCGACAGGGGAAATAGTCATTTAATGTCATGCTATCATCCATGATGTTGAAAATCCCTCCTGTATGTCTGAAGGTACTGATGTACACCAAAATTTATAAACAAACTTCTTAATATTAGATTTATATGACTCCTTAGTAAATATATTTAACTGATCATAGGCATATTTACTGAATTTTTTGACATTATCCATCATCCCGTTTCTTTATTTAAAATGACGTTTTAGAGACTGCACTCTGCTCCATCCTTGGGTAATACGTTTACTCAGTTGAGCCCAGAGATAGGGACTTACTCTATATACTGGGCTCAGCTAAGTAAGCATTTTACCTGGGAATGGAGGCAGGGTCCAGTCTCTGAAACTTTGTTTTAAAGAAGAAATGGCACGGTAGGTAACGTCCAAAAGTCAATAATTGTATTAATATACCACAGTCACAAACTCTTACATCCCATGGACATTAAGTAATTAGCGCAGGTGATGACTGTAACACATATTTCAGTTCGAAATCTAGAAATATTTCTGACCAATTTGAAAATTTCCTTTCCAGAACTTGTTAAAATTAGCATTTCACTTCATCTATATTTTCAAATTCTGGCAGTTCAGGCCCATGATGTATACAGCAAAATGATTAGATGGTTTCATACTCATTTTTAAAGTCCATAGTAACAATACTGGCAGAATTTGTGAAGTACAGCACTCTTTCTAATGGCATATACTTCAGAGTATGTAATCACATTAGACTTTACATTTTTTGCACAAAAAACACATGCATGTTAAATTATGTGGCATTGTATTTAGGAATAAGTAAACCGTTGCTGTTTCTTCAACCTGTGCATTCAAGTGTCTTAGAAGACTTATATAAAAGATCCTTTTTTGTAAAAAATGCTGTTATTGTCACTGAATATACCAGCATGTACTTTGAAAAAAGTGAATAATTACAGGTCCAAAATACTGTAAATGTCAGCTTAGTTTTGCTGTAAAGGCAGTTGAATGGCGATATATCCTGTGGATCCTTATGATGAAAGCAACACAACCCCTGATATTTTTCATAATCACTCACACATCAGCCACACAGGTCTCAAATTATTTATTTTGTCGACCCTTTGAAATCTATAGCTATAAGAGATATTAATATCAAATCGCTCTGCACCAACATGACCCATCATCATGACTCACCACTTTTTCTTTTTATGTGACCAAAATTAGATTGGCTCATTACAAAAACACATAATTCATTTCCTGCATCCTGTGTTTGTTTGTTTCCTTTGAAGACTTATCTTGTGAATAGCACAGGTCGAACTGCATGGATCAGCTTATCCAGGCCAAAACTAAATTAAATGCAGGACATGTGAGAGAGTAAATTCTTGAGTCATGAGTTGCAACAGTACCCAGCTGCTGCATAGGAACTGGGTTTGGTGATTATTTCCTTCAATATTCATTTCTCTATTTTGGGTCTCTGCAAATAATCAAAAGTGCACATTGAAGAAGAAGTAATTTCTTAATCACTGAAATAAAAACACAAATGCAAATAAAAACCACAACCGCTACTCCTAAGTTCATTAAAATATATATCTCCATAAGCCTTCTATTAGAAACAGAAAATATTAAGGAACAAAAGCCTTCTTATGCCATTACAAAATTTGTGACTCAGTTCCCAAAACCGTGTAGTGGTGGAACAGTGTACATCTTTTAAAGCTGCCCCTATTCATACATTCTATCATTCTTACTTTCCCTTGGTGCATCCTACTGTAACAAATTAGGCAGTGGCAGCCAAGTTACAACAGTAAAATCATTACATTTGATATGAAGAAAATGTCCTAACTTACATTTTGCTTTTCAGCAAACAAGACATGTATGACCATTATAATTGATATTATTATTATTTTGCTGAAAGGAACAAACAACATTGACTTCAGGAGTTCGTTTTATAACCCAGCCACGGAAGTAGTAGTTCGGTAAAGTAAGTAATGAGTTCTTTATATCAGAACTTGACCAACTGATATTTCATAATAATCCCATCATAACACAGTACTACATTAAACGCATAATTTTATAAAAAAAATATATATATTTTTCACCGTGACAGAAACTGACAAATTTTTCAATGTTGCAGAAAACATAACCTTTTTAGAAATAGAAAAAATGTTGGTGTCAGATGAAACCTGTCTCAGATCAGTACAAAAGGTGCTGTGGAAGTTCAACTATATTATGGCTCGACAGCCATACTATGCTGAGAAACAATGCAGCACTACCATGAACACCACTGAATTCAATAATACACTAGGAAGAATGACATCATTTTGCTAACAGAAGGAGCATGAATCTTGGTCCCATAGTTCAAACATAATGATCTGCAATGTTTAATGAACTGACAAGTACCAACATTTTTAAATTGAGAGATCAGTACTCTAAATATGAACAGAGGTTCTAAATGGTGAAATATACGTAAGTCCATATTTTAAGAGTACAATTGCCCTCCACCTTTATTATTTATTAATTTAAAACTTCCGGTCACTTAACATTTCATCTCAATGATCACAAAGCAATGGCCTCAGTGATATATTACCTCCATTTAAGATTTCTTTCAGTCTAGCAACCTACTGCTCACAAAAGAAATCTTAAATGGAGGTTTCACATAACTGCTATAATTTTTAATAA
>NW_019733841.1:715953-817390 GCF_002891405.2 Cryptotermes secundus | reverse complement strand
TCATACCAATTAATTTCTCTTGCCATAATATGCTTAATTTTTGCTGTAGAGTCATCATGTAACTTACTTTCATCAACAATTTAAAGATGAAACTCAACTGTTATAATTTCTGTTATTTTTTGGAATCTGAAATTAAGCTGAGTGATTTAAACTGGTTGACTGACAGACTTGCCTGTTAGGAGAGCTTGAAGCAAGGCATGTCCTGCCACCTCAGAACTCTGCTTAAATAACAGAATTCACAAACTAATTTATTCTATTCTAAATAATGAATTAAAAGAACCAAAGTATTGTGTAATTAAAAGTACGCTGACTATGGGATAGAGTTTCCCTCCCAATAGCATTACTTCCACTTAAACAAGTTACGGAAATCTTTCCTCTCCTCCCTGCATGAATCCTCCTCTGTAGGTTTTCTGTGATTTTAATCTCAAATGAGCCCCACAGGCCCAGTGAATACTGCTCTTTTCAGTATAAAAATACTGTAAATATTTCAGTCTCCTTCTACACCCCATTTATTTTATCTTTCTCTCCTAGGCTTCTCCATCCCTTTCCCTCCATCTTTGTACTCTGACTTAAAACATTAGTGTTTTGTCTTTTGTCTGATTTATTCTGTCCTTGAAAAAGACCTTCAGAAAACTGCTCTTTCCATGCTTTTTCTAATATCCCTCACCTCATATTTGTTCATTCAAACATGGTTTCTCATGTCACTGTGCCCTTGTAAAATGATCCATCAAAGAGCAAAATATTTCTTTACGCTCTCATCCTTGCTCCTATTTCTTTGACCGTGTCCCACGATTGGCTAAGATGGAGCTGAACATCCATCCATAGGACCTGAATCAGCCTGTGGCATCTCTATAGGGGTTGCCAGAAAGGCAATCAGGGACTGGACAAATATGGATCACAAGAAATACTGGGGATCCTTGACTGGAATCAGGCAAGCAAAGGGACTCATATGAGGACCCTCTGCTAAAAGAGCGAAGGAACTGTTGAAGTTAAACAGGAACCAGCAATGACAGGTGGTGGACTACTTGCAGGACACTGTCACCTTAAAGCACACCTCATAAAACTGGGATTAAGTAATAGTCCCACTTGTGAGAGGTGTCAAGAAGAAAATGAAAGAGCCACACATGTCCTGTGTGAATGTGAGGCCTTAGCTTATTTAAGATTACATCACTTGGGTCAATACTTTATGGAACCAAGTGACTATTTTGAGGTCCCCACGTACAAAATCCTGGGCTTCATTTGAAGTGCAGGATTGCTAAGGGGATAATCAAAAGGGGAAGCACAATAGATCACTGTTGGTCGCGGTGTAAGGGCTGAGAAGGCCCTCCCCTTATACATTCATTCATTCATTCATTCATTGCCCGTGTCCCCATGTCTGTGCCTCTCTCACCTCATGCATGTAATATTATTTTCAATGTTCAGTTTAATATTTAATTGTGAGGATGGAGGCAGTAGGTTCCTCCAAACCGTCGCTAGATACCCACCAAGTTACATGATGTCACATCCCATGAGGCAGTAAATTTCAAAGCCACTGCCATGAAGGCCACAAATCTCACAGCTCTACAACATATCTTCCATATTTCCTATGCAACTCTCTCAGGTCAAGGTAATTATGGGCAAAATTTGAATCCTAACTCTTAATTTTTCCTAAGCTCCTCAAAATTAAATCCCTAAGATCACTTAACTTCCTGAACTTATCAACGCCAGTTACAGTTTATACCATGCATACCGTATTATCACACCATATACAATATACTGATAGGTGAACACCAATCTTTCAGAGGAACATACTGTCTCCATTTTCACTTCTACCCTGAAGATGGAGGTCGCATGCTCCTCTGAAGCACTGGTCTCCACCTACTTCCTACACGGTGTCATAATCCAAAAAATAGAAATAAAAATATTCATTCTCATGAAAACCTCAAAACTTATATACATGAGTATCTTACTGCAAATGATGCTGCTAAAAATCCTGATTTTCTTTGATTCAAGTATGGCCAAATAAACTTTTCTGAGAATGGAGAATCTTAAAGTTTCCTCTATGTTCACATGAAACCTATGAACCTAACTTCCATTTCCAGCATTTCCCTGTACATGTTCTGGCCCATCTGTTTTCCTCTGAGGACTGCTGGTATGTAGATGTCATGACCCATGCCCCTGACTTTAACACAATTAACAGAAAGTGGCTTGCCAGCAAATCTGCCAGTATCTAACTCATTCTGTTTCATACACCACTTCTCTATCACTCTTCACTTCCTTACAGCAATTATTACTTATACGGTATAAGTAATAATTGCTGTAAGGAAGTGAAGAGTGATTGAGAAGTGGTGTATGGCACCATGTATACCATGAGGCATAAGTTATACCTCATAATGCATAAATATTAAATTCAATACATTTTAATCTCAGGCACATGTTCCTTCTTTCAACATTAGCATTCAGATCTCAAAACTTTCCTACTCTCCATAGATTTTTCTCTGACCTTAGCCAAGTTTTCAGAACTCTTACTTATGTGTTCTGGTGCTAAAGTCTCCTGTCTTTATGTTAAAGGGACATAACTGTGGCAAATGTTCTCTTCTATTTATGCAGCTAATATTACAACTTTAAATTACACATATTTTCCAAATAAGTAATAATATTTCCAACAAAAGGGATGATTAATTCTTTAATAATTACATTTATTCAAGGATCTGCTCAATTTATATGATTAATGGAAGCATTTGTGTTGAAAAGAAATGTGTTTCATTCCTTATGCACCATACACAACCTAAACAAATCATATTCGTTTCTTATGCTTAACATCTTTCACACTAAACATATCATTTTGGAAGTGATTAGGCCTACATAAAATTACTTCTTTTGTTCTGAAATTGTTACCTTTCCCTCTAAAGTAAAATATTTAATGTCTGAAAAATAGCTTGTACATAATGCAATAATATTAACAGAAACTATAATTCTTAGAATATTCCACCAAGTTTCAATGAAAGAATGAAAAACAAGGATGGAAGGAAGAAAGAAGAAATAGAGACAGAGAGAGAGAAATGAAAAGAGGATAGAACGAAACAAGAAACACAAAGAATTAAAAATGACCATTCTTTTGTATTAAAACAAATCAGTAAATACTATATTAAATTAGGGCAGTTTTAAGGGAGAGACATAAATTTTTTATTGTTTAAAGAAAATTTGCATTATTTCTTCATGGGAAAAAATTATCACTGGACTGAATTAAGCATCACTCCATGAAGAAATGTGTTGGACTGGCAGCATAGCTCCACCATTACTATATTCAGGACTAGATGGAGGTGAGTGATCAGATTCATGCATCTGCCAATTTATTATCGGGGTAATAACCCCTGGAGCCCATTGTACAGGAGACTGGTTGCGACCCAGACCCACTCTGGATATTATGGAAACGAGAAATATCTTTCACCTCTGACAAGTACCAAACCCTTTCTCATCAATCATCCAGTCAGGACCCTAATTGCTATACCAACTGAGCTGCCCCAGCTCCCCGTGTGGAATGTTTCTGGTGCAAAATTTGCAGATGCAAATCAATTTTGAAACTCTGCTTAACTCTCTTTCCCCCCTCCCATTTTGTTTTGGATTATTTTTCCATCCAGAAGCAAAATATGTAATGCCTTATGTTTAATTTAGAATAAGTCTTTACAGCATTCTTGTTTAATTTCCTGGTTTTGAAATTTTTAATTATCAGAGGATGATTCCAAATAACTTACAATCAAGAATGAATAAAATCCCCTTCATTTACTTTACTCATATCTCAGGAATAAACTACCATGTGAAAACTGTTGTCTGCAAAAATCAATTACAACTACAATCAGTCATCAGGTGAAGTAGATGAATCTAAGTTGCAAGGATGTTGCTATACATGACCCAGGCAGGTACAATGTCCAGTGTCCTCCTGTGCACATGGGCCTTCAATTTTTATGATCCGTACCAGCCGTGTATGAACAGAAACAAACAAAAAACAAACAAACAAGCCACATCCTTCGGTAAAAAGAGCTTTCAAAATTATAAAGATGGGCTTGTGTCCATTATTTTGATTTAGCAACGCCATTGCTTTCAATTTGTTATGCTCTATCAGGGCTACAATCCTCTGGGGCTTCTCTGTGACATTTGTGCATTCAGAGCGCAAATGTAGTAATGTTCAGAGTCTGGTGGCTATATGGGGTTTGGCCGTAGTGGATGCAATCTCAGATAGGCGAACATCAATAGGAATACGATCATCATAAAGTGTTGGTGCCTGTAGAATGATACCAGCTGTTCCCACTAGGACGGCTAGTGTAAAGATCCATAGGAACAGTCGATCTAGCACCATTGCTACATATTTCCAATCCTCTTTCACCTGTAAACATAAAATATCATTAAAGAGTGGCTACAGATAGGCAGGAGATCTGAAGTATTTGCAACATGAATTCTGTGACATACTGAATAATGATTTGTTGCAAATCAGGGGCCCTGCATTCCAGATTTCAAAGTGATGAAAGACTCAGCATTGTAAATGGGTGCATTTTTTTAACTTTTTGTTAAGAATGTGCCAAAAATGAATGATTGAAATAATTAAAATGGAGATGATAATTTAAGGGCAATATCATAACCAAAAACACATGACAGAACCCATGTCTTATGAATGTGTGTTGTTATTGTTACTAATCTTCATTTAAAAGATTTTACCAATGCCTGCTATAGATGTCATGTTTTTTTTACTTTTACTGGATCCAAGGTCTTCCCAGACTGTTATTTTCCTCATTGGTATTACAGGAAAAGTTTTATTATTTAAGGGTCATTCATTTTTTGTTCTGTATTCACAATTTACAATCACAAATGTACTTGCAGTTTCTAACAGCATGTCATATAGAACAAGCGCTTCCCTTCAGATACCTTGGACTAGAAATGGTGAGTAAATTAGATACAAATATAAATAAAAAAATAACTATAATGAATTCCGCAGAATATTTGCATAAATAGAAATAATCCCATATAAGAACATCAACATTTATGAAAGCCAAATTTTTATTTGAAAATGTGATAAAAGTAAAAAGTAAAGCTATCCCCGTACCAGGCCGTGAAGGTCCATAGGGTTGTGAGACGTTGAGGGTCCCACATTCTCTAGACAATTGGCTCAAAGATGGCGGTAAGATTGTCAGCCCTACATGCTGGATTTAATTAATTCCTGGTACTCATTTCTGTTAGAGGCTGAGTAAACCCCAGGGCTTAGTGCAGCTGGAAGGATTAGGTCAACTGAAAAAAATCCAATGACCTCATCGGGACTTGAACCCACAACATTCCGGCTTGTAGCGTAGCTCCTCAACCACTACGCTACCGTGTGCCCCCTTTGAAAATGTGATAGAAAATAATAATCTATAATTTACAATGGATAGGTGAAAAAATAAATTGAAAGCATATATTCAGAGTTTTCCATGAACACAAAAGCCTACTACCCCTCTGGACACGTTCCAGCATGAACAAACATACACACCCTAGTAGAGTCTTCTTCCCTCTTTGTGTGGTCAGCAATAAATTTGACCCCATCAATAGCTTTATGCAGCTCAGGGCAATTGTGCCAGTGATGAAGATGTCTGCATAATGGACTAGCTGCTTCATCAAGTGGACCTGGTGCCAGGAACCCATCCTCCTGGCACAGTGGAGGTAGTGGTGGTGTGCCATGGATTCGACATCCTGACCCCAGACCTGTTGCTTCCAATTCCCTACCACAAATACACAGTAGTCATAAATCCACAAGGAAATGCACACATCAGCAGAAACATTAGAAATGCTACTGGTAGCCATAAGTAACATCTGTATTTACTGCAATAGAAACAACATATAACGGCAAACAAGAGGAAAGTTCAGACATGTAAAGACAGTAAAATAAATTACAGCATGTGCATTGCACTAGATGAGACTCTTATGGAGATTATAAATACCGATTTTCTTTTCTAGTTCTGATCCCAAGAACCATAACCACACTTATGATTTTAACTTGGTCAAGGGAGAAGGATAATGGATCGTCAATTATCGATATAAAAGAATAAATTTACAATAGCAACACTAAGAAACAAACCTTCTACATGTGGCTCTGAGTCCTGATGACTGAGAAATAAATTCCACAGACTTGGGAAGTTTCAGTTTGTGCAGTTTAATCCTGCATGCAGGTACTATAAAATTAATCACTATCTTGTGACTCTGGAGAACAAGATGGAAGTGACCTTAAACAGTTTATCAGTCCATCCACACCCACCACTGATTGCTCTTAGTTTGAATGTTTTTTTTAACTAATAAAATGAATGAGGAGGGTAAATAAGTGTTTGAGCAGCAGTGTTGAATCCAAATTATGTGGGCACCATTGCGACCCCCTCTGTGGTCCAGTGGTCAGAGCTCTTGGCTACATATCCAGAGGTCTGAGTTCGATTCCCGGTGCTACCAGATTTTCTGAGAAGTAGTGGGTCTGGAATGGGGTCCACTCAGCCTTGTGAAAACCGAAATCAACGGCTGTGGGGATTCATTATGCTGACCTCGCAACACCCTCCATCCGCCAAAGTTGGCACTGACTTCGCTGACAAGTGACGGTTGCTCAGTCGGTATAGTTCACTTGCAGACTAAAACCATGGAGTTTGTTTTGTCTATGAGTACCATAGCAAGAACCAAAAGGCAATGAATAGTGACAGAAAGTTCACATTTTGATTTAAGTTTACAGTTTTAGCTGTTTCAATTTTAACATTTATTATAATGAATGACATGTTTCATCACAAGAATGACTCAAAAATGTTGTTGGTGATAATAAAGGAAATATGTACATATCTGAAGTCACAAATATAATTTTACAAGTCTTATGTTAAAAGTAAAAAAAAAAAAGTAAAGCTATCCCTGTAACAGGCCATGAAGTCCCATAGGGTTGTGAGACGTTAAGGGTCCCACAGTATCTAGACAATCGGCTCAGAGATGGTGGTAAGGTTGTCAGCCTTACGCGCCGGCCGCGCTCTACTCCCCAGGAAAATTATTTATTTAATTCCTGGTACTCATTTCTGTTAGAGGCTGAGTGAACCCCAGGGCCATACTGCTGCCCGAAGGATTAGGTCAATTGAAAGAATCCATTGACCTCATTGGTATTTGTACCCGTGACCTTCCGACTTGTAGCATAGTGACTTAACCACTACACTATGCGTGCTCCCAAGTCTTATGTTACAGGTTGCATATAAATAAATAATGGATTGAAAAATATTTGAGTACTAATTTCTTTTAAGATGTATGGTTGTTCTCACCTGGGAGTGAACTCATCATGCGAATCCAGTGTGGGAAACAGCTCTGTGGTGTGAGAGGAATCAACAAGCTCAGATGCTGATGACTCAGCCAACAGAGTTGGATCTCGCAGTTCAAGTCCATTACAGGTGCGCACCATTATTCGGGCAGAAGAGCCCATAAAACTACAGTGAACATAGCAAGATGACTAAAAATATCCTGTGCTCCTGGTCCCATTCAACATTTTATCAACCAGGATAATGAAATATGAATAAATAGGAACCAGTGACAAAACTACAAACTGACAGGTCCTCAGTTGTCTCCTGGTATGTAGGACAGAATCCAAATTACTTAATATTCGCCCTTTTTCACTTTTAGTCATTTGTGAAGAGACAGAGTAGAAGATGCCATATCCAGCAGCTCCAGGACAAAAGCGTTGACAGATATCGTAATTTTCGTGACATTAGAACATATATCTAACGTGTGTCTTACTTGAGCTAGCAACCTCATGGATAGACCTAACCTTTTAATTTGGCATTTGATATCCTTTGTTATTTTTCTTGCCTCATTTTCTATTCTCTTCTTGTCACTACTTATGTAACACTGTACGTACATACATGCATTTTTTCCTTGGCACTACAGCCCCAGTGGGCCTAGGCCTACCTCCATGAACCCCGTTCACTTCGGTTTTTCTAGATCTTACACATACGGTAGGACTCCTTGGGCGAGTGATCAGCTCATCGCAAGGCCTCTACCTGTACACAAACACAGAAAACCGCACACAAACATCCATGCTCTGAGTGGGATTCGAACCCACGATCCCGCCTTCCGAGCAAGCGAAGACAGTTCATGCCTTAGACCGCTCGGCTACCGTGACCGGCACATACATACATACATACATACATACATACATACATACTGCATCAACGTTTCCCCCTCCGATTGTGGAAGAGTAGACGGAGCCGAAAGGTGCCAGAGAGTGACGGTGCTGTGGTAGCAGACCGGACAGACGGCACAAATTGTAGCAGAGGAAGCGGCTCAAGTGGTAGCAGAGAGATCGATTTTCACTTAGGACCTTTGGAACGCTAATTGTTAGCCCCCTAGGCTGTGCCTGGGCCGATGGATTGTAAATAACCTGTCATAGGCTCTGTGTATGTTTACGTATATTGTATTTATATTTTTCTTGTTGTGTTCCATGCTTAGTCAAAATGCCACGCGCGTGGATTCATGAAATGTCCAAGCAGCAGCTGGAGAGTTTAGCAAGTCAACTAGGTGTATCGACGGAAGGAACGCTGGACGACTTGAGGAAGCGGGTGAGAGATAAGTGGACCACGATCGAGCCTTACCTGCCTCCACAGGTGTCAGCTAAGTCAATTGAAACTAGGAACCCCATTCAACCGATTACTGATCCCACAAGTCATTTGGGTACTCCCGTAAACAAGATGAAGATCAAAGTAGTGACAGACTTAATTGCTGCCATTCCCCCCTTGATAGATATGGACCCTGAACAGATACTAAAATTTTTAATTCAAGTAAATCAGATAATTGAATTAAAATTATTACCTGACACAGAATTTATGGCGTTGTTGATTACCCGAACATCGGGTAGACTTATGCATATTTTAGGAACGCATTTGGGATCCACAGATACTTGGGGGGTGGTTCAGGCAGAAATTATCTCAACGTTTCTCCCACCCCGTATTAAAGAACAATTTCTGGTATCTTACGTCCTCGACAGATTTCAATCTCCTACAGAAGACTTGACAGAGTACATCATGTCGGTCGTATCAGCGGCCAAAATATTGGGTTTTCTGGGCACTGAGGTACAATTAGTCCACCGCATAGTGCAAAATTTGCACCCCAAAATTAAATCGTATTGTGTATTTCAAAACCGGCCGGAGTCGATTGCAAGTTTATTTTCCCTAGCGACAACGGTCGCAGAAGCAGTGGCGGTTGAGGACCAGCGTCGATTGACGACTGGGTCCTTTCCGCGAGAGGGTGATCCCAGGCCGTTTGTGAACGCCACGGTTCAAACCAAGGGTTCACCGGCAAAAACCGAGCTTAAGAATGCATGCTGGGCTTGTGGAAAAACAGGCCATTTCCAAAGCGCATGCCCTTCCAAGACGCGTCCGACTTCACGGGCCGGACGTTCGGGAAACGCCAGAGGCGCTCGGCAGTGAAGAGTTCATTCCGGGCGCCCAGCGTGTCACAGCCTCGGGAAACTTGCTATCGTTATGACTCGGGTTTATTGACCCCATGTGTAACATTGAGTATTGGGGCGTATTGGTTACCCGCCGTATTCGACTCTGGATCTTCACGGTCGTTCATAAGGCGGGATGTTTTACACAATATTAAGGAGTTAGGGCTGCCATGTACGCTGCAACCCGTACAGGAGCGCTGTGTCATGGCGAACGGAGAGCCCTGTGTTATCGCTGAGAAAGCGGTTTTGGGTATTAAGATTGGCACTTTTTCTTGGAAATGGCGTTTTTCTATCTTACGCGATAGTCCCATCCCGTGTATCTTGGGCGTGGACTTTATGTCGCACGCCAAGGTGCAACTTGACTTCGTGGCTAGGAAATATAGTTTCCGGTTCTGCCCCGAGAAAGATTTTGATTTTGAGCCTTTTGAGTTACGTCTAGGGATGTCGCTGAAATTTCCATCTTCCGTCAAGCCTGTCGCGGCATTGTTGTGCGGACCCTCTGTAGCTGGTTCGGAGGAGCCTGTTGATATTGTTGAATTGTTGCAAGAGTTTCCGGGCCTGTTTTCAGACAGGCTAGGTACAGTCAAGGGTATGACCTGCCATCTTGATCTCAGCGACAATATCCCTGTACGCTCGAGGCCCTACCAGTGTTCGCCTCCGCGATTAAAATTGCTGCGGGAAATAGTCCAGGATCTGTTGGACAAAGGAGTGGTCCGGAAAAGCTATTCTCAATACGCCAGTCCGGCGTTTTTAGTTCCGAAGCCATCAGGAGGTCAGCGAATGGTGATTGATTATCGCCTCCTAAACAAGAAAATCGTGTTTGACGCTTTTCCTATGCCAAACGTGGAGAGTGCCTTTGCTCATTTTGAGAAGGCGACGATTTTTTCTGTACTGGACCTAAATTCTGCATATTACCAGATTCCCCTGTCGGCCAAGAGCCGAAAGGCAACGGCCTTTTGCACCCCCTTTGGGTTGTTCGAGTTTACAAAATTGCCCATGGGGATTAGCGTCGGATGCCAGGTGCTGTCTCGAGTTGTCGACACCTTATTCGGGGACCTCAAGTGCAAGTTCGTATATAATTTTATGGATGACTTGGTGGTTTATTCCCGATCTCGCGAGGAGCACCTGGATCACCTGAGGGAAGTTTTCGCTAGGTTGCAGAAGGCAGGGTTTACTTTGAATAAGAATAAGCTCCGCTTGGCGCAACGAGAAATCCCGTTTTTGGGTCATCTGCTGTCAGCTGAAGGAATCCGGATTTTACCGGAGAGGGTAGAGGCCATTACATCGTTTCCTCCACCAAAAAACCTGAAGGCGGTTCGGAGATTCTTAGGAATGGCCGGATTTTATGGCCGGTTCATCCCGCGTTTCTCTCACATTGCCGAACCGCTGCATGCACTTAAGCGTAAAAACGCTCGTTTCGAATGGGATGATCCCCAACAGGCGGCGTTTCTCCAGTTGAAGGAAGCCTTAGCGACTCCACCAGTATTGCAGATCCCAGATTTTTCTCTGAAATTTTCCCTTGTTTGCGACGCTAGTGACGTCGCCATCTCGGCCGTTCTCCAGCAAGGGAACGGCGAGCAGTGGGCGCCAGTTGCGTATGCCAGCCGGCTGTTGTCTCCGGCGGAGCGCCGATATGCAGTTTACGAGAGAGAGTGTCTAGCTGTTGTATATGGTTGTGAAAAATACAGAAGTTATTTAGAACATAAAGAGTTCACACTGTTCACCGACAACCAAGCCCTGGCCTGGCTGCTTCGCCATGCGAAAGAATTAGGGCGCATTGGGCGTTGGCTTCTTCGGCTAGCACCATTTAAATTTCGTGCTGCCCATATAAGTGGGAAGGCGAATGTGGTAGCAGACTGTCTCACTCGCCAATACGAACAGCCATCTGAAGATGCGACGTTGTCAGGTCTAGTCCTCGGCCAGCTTCCAGAAGCATTTCAGTCGATCACAGAACACCAGAAAAAGGATCTCCTGTGTAGAGATATCTATCAGAAGGTCGTTCAGAACGACCCAAGTGTAAGGCAATTTAAATTGCTGAATGGTGCTCTGGTTTACCATCCATCGAGAGCGAGGACAAAAAGGTATCTTCTTCCCGAAGCGTTGCGGCCGATGATCTTAGAGTACTTCCATAAGTCTCATTTGAGCGCCCATCTGGGCATAACTAAGACATTGAATCGCATCGCTAGAGTTTTTTATTGGCCCAATATGAGAAGGGAAGTGGCAGCCTTTGTATCACGTTGCCAGGATTGTCAGCGGGCCAAGCCGGCCCCCGACACTCGGGTTGGCCTCCACGCCAGCCAAGTAGTAACACGCCCCATGGAGCGCATTTTTATTGACTTCGTAGGACCGATCATCAGGAGCCGGAAGGGCAACATAGCCATCTTGGTGGTTCTGGATGGCTTTTCGAAGTTCATAAGCATGTACCCCGTCAGGCGGATTTCCGCCGAAGTTGTCAGAAGCTGCCTTGTGGAAAGGTTTTTCGCGTCCTTTGGCGTCCCCCAGGCGATTGTGTCGGACAATGCCGCGGTGTTCAAATCTAAGATCTTCTACGACTTATGTTTTTCCTGGGGAATACGGCACATCACCACCTCGCCGTATTACCCCCAGGCATCGCAAGTAGAGCGATTCAATCGCAATTTGAAGGTGGCATTGTCCATTTATCATCATGATCAGCACACTCGCTGGGACGACCATTTAGCATCCTTGACCCTAGCGTTTAACACCGCTTGGCATGAGTCGACTGCAGCGACTCCTGCCTCGCTGTTCTTGGGGAGAGACCTGAACCATCCCCTTGGGTTAAAATGGGAGTTAGCGGAACTGGACTTGAATAAGGAAGTGAAAGACGTTCGAGAATTTTGGCAGGAGGCGCTGAGCAATTTAAAGAAGGCTCAAGCCCGTGTGAAGGAACGTTATAATGTGGGTAGGAGGCAGGTCGACTTTCGAGTGGGAGACTTAGTCATGTTAAGGCTGCACCCGCTTAGCTCGAAGTCTCAGCAGCGTTCCGCAAAACTGGACCTTAAATGGTCAGTACCTATGAGATTGGCGAGGTTTGTGTCGCCCGTTACAGTGTTGTTGGCTAACCCGGATACGGGGGTGATTGTACGAAAAGCCCATGTCTCCCAATTAAAGAGACACTTTCCACCGGGCTAGATGGCATTCAGAAGTATGATTTGTTATTATTTGTGCTTGTTATCTTAGAATGTAAGCCGTACCGGCTAGATAGGTAATTTATGGCCATGTATTTAAGTTTATTTTTCCTTCCGAGCAGGCTGTCTTGTGTTTCTCTCCCTCCCACACCTATACCCTAGCCTGGATGGATGGAGACGCGACGCAGGACTTCAGGCCCCCCTTCTCGCTTGGTTGGACCCGATCGTCGTGCGCTCAGTCGATTCTTCTGGCCTCACGCTGCGGTCCCTCGAGGGCCCTGTAGGGACTGCACAAGACCGGCCGAAGAGGAAACCACCAACTACTGTCAGCCATGGATGGCAGAGCGGCAGGAGACGCGGACGTTCGGGAAAAGTGTTGAGTGCGCGTGAACTGGACTCCGCATTTCGGGGGAGTGATGTGCTGGGGCATAAATGATATCACAGACTAGTACGGGAGGTGAATGGAACCGTAGTGAGTTGAAGGTGATATGGACCCGTAATGGCACGCTACTGAGTCTGGAGGACTGAGATATTGAGAACCCCCGGCGGAGCTAAGTGAAGGTCATGGGTGATCATTGATATGGATATTGTGTTGTACTCACGACTAGGCGCAAGTACTCTGCTCTTCCTAGAACGAGCGAGAGGGATGGGGGCGGGATGCTGAGCCATGCAGTGGCTCCGGTATGACGTCATGGGCTTCCAGCCCCTTGATCGAGGTTCTTAAACTTATCCCCCACCCCATCCCCATGCGGGACTGGGTCACGTGGTGTTGCCCTCTCCCCTCCTTTCTACCCCTGGGAGCCTTGCTTGGAAGTTAATTCGAGTTCGGAGTTCAGTTCTGGTTATGGATCCATAGGGCCTTGCTCGCGGCGCCGAGCCAGCCGGAGCGACTGTCAAATTCCTGTTCGGCTGGGAGTCCAAATTTGGTTTCGGCAAGTACTGGGCTGGTTCGCGGCCGACGAGATCGCCCGCGGTCGCCCGTCGTTGGGTTTGTAGGACGGCGGCGACTCGTACCAGTTTGGTTAAATCTGTTTTTATAATTTATATTGTGTATTTAATTTAGACTCAGCCTGTGGCCCGGCTATAATGTAGTAGTTATGTTTTCATGCAACCAAGGCAAATTGTTGCGCCAGTAAATATGGGCCATTCTGCCCGAGTTAGATGCCGCTGTGTGCGAGCATGTAAATGTGCAGTTAGTTCAGTTGTTCTGTTTAATTTCTGTTGTGTTTATTAAATTCTGTTATTTGTTAATATATTGATTGCCATCATTTGTAACTAGATTTACTTCGCTACTAGCTTGGATCCCTTACTCTAACTTAGGGAGCGTGCGAGCACAGCACGAGAGCCATATGACGGATCAACGTTTCCCCCTCCGATTGAGGAAGGGTAGACGGAGCCGAAAGGTGCCAGAGAGTGACGGTGCCGTGGTAGCAGACCGTAAGACGGCGCAAATGGTAGCGGTAGCAGAGGCAGAGCGGCTCACTTGGCACTACAGCCCCAGTGGGCCTAGGCCTACGTCCATGAACCCCTTTCTAGATCTTACACATACGGTAGGACTCCTTGGGCGAGTGATCAGCTCATCGCAAGGCCTCTACCTGTACACAAACACAGAAAACCGCACACAAACATCCATGCTCTGAGTGGGATTCGAACCCACGATCCCGTCTTCCGAGCAAGCGAAGACAGTGCATGCCTTAGACCGCTCGGCTACCATGACCGGCACATACATACATACATACATACATACATACGTACAATATACATACATAATCTAAGAAAAAACCAACAAGATATAAATATTTCTATTTTTTAATGGTCATATGCAAAATTAATTACTTTCAAGGTCGTTAAGGTTTCTGGAACATCCAGTGCTGGATATTGTAGCTATTACTGTACAAATATATAGCAATTTTCAGTGCAAAGAAATTAAATGCCTTAGTTGGTTCTGTTGTGAAAGGGATACTTAAAGTCTAAAGACTCAAGCTCCTTTGCTCTATTTTTCTGGAAAATAAATAATATGCACTTGCATAAACTAATTATGTCGCGGTTGTTTTGTTACTGTGAAACCATATGCAGTTCAATACCTGAACTGATGTATGTCCACTATTGTTTCATTGATGAGCAACAGTCATGCAGTGCACAGCATCATTGTGTACATTACAACAACAGTTCTTGTTCTTGTTCCTGTTCTTGTTCTTGTTCTTTTATTTAGAATTTTTATTTAATTAGTAGAAGAGATGTGTGGTGTAAAACTTAGAGTAAGAAGGATTCAGTGTTTTAGCACAAAATTAACTGAAGTATGGTGGCATAACCTTTCAATTTAGAGCCTGAGTGTAATGGTATTAAGAGTAATTCAGTGTTCCTTCCTTGCAGTACACTAACCCCCATGTGTCAGTTAAGATATTAATATGCCTTTCACATTATTTACTTAGTTTTTATACAAGCAGATATGTGTGTTTATTTATATAGTTACAACTATTTAATAAGAGCTTACAAGAGATGTCTGGAATCACATTCGTTCTTGCAGTAATTTTATTACCACAGTGTTCTTTACATTAAGAAGAAAAGGTCAAAGAATTGTTACTTTAGCCAACAGAAACCATAAATTTTGGTAGCATTCAATGCTATTTCATATAAGGAAGTTATTTCCACTTTCAATATAATAATTCTCTTTTTCAATTTTGTAACATGAAAATAAATAACATTTTGAAAAATTTCCTGTTACTTTAAGAAGTTTCACAAGATCCAGTGATTATGTTGGCACAATACATGGATGTTCATGCTTTGTAATATGTTGTCCTTAAGTTAAGCATCATCAAAAACTGGCACGTACCTTCGTTTGTCTATCTGATATTGTGGTCGACGCATTACGAGAAGACGAGGAAGAATATGAATGAAAACACGACGAACCCAGGGGGCCATAGTATGTGTCTGTGGTGAACGGAAGTGAACATTGAGCACCACAACTGTCACACAGATGCTGTAACAATCCAAAGGGAAGTCACCTGATTTTAATGTATACTGATGTGTTTAAAATAGTATGTTTTCAGGTGAAACAAAAGCTAGACCAGACAGTCCAGACCAACACTTCCACTTGAACAAGCTCAACAATTTGAACAAAATATTAAGAGGTCAAACCATGCACTTCAGCATGCCAAATTCAATAAGTGAATTCTAATACCTGAAAGTATCAAGGATCATGGTGAAGAGCACAAATTTTCCAAGCAGAGGTACAACCAATGAAGTGGGGGGGATGATCTCTGCGAGCAGTAGGAAGAACACAGTCAGAGACAGCAGGATGGAGATGGACAAGCTCACCTGAGAACATCAGACACGTGAGAGTGTGTATAAGGTGGCGGTATTGTGGTGTGCTAATGCAATATACTGCTGCAAATCAATAGATTTAAGATGTGCTTAAGTATTTTCTCCCATAAGCAGACACAATTGCTAAATAACATTGTAATGACATGGCATTTCTCTTCGAAATTTGGTTAGCGGTCACAAGAAGTAGTCACTGAGACCTTTCTTCAAACTGTTACAGACCATTCCTATTTTCACATAATTTCTCAAAGGTCCAGAGCTGATTGTGTGGATAAATACCAGGTCACATAACTGTACAGTCACAGCAACGAAAACTGACAGAAGTGGACTGGATAAATTCTTACCAACTTGCTATCATGAAATTGTTTGCTTCAATCACACAGTAAATGCTGGTTTCTCGCTGCAGAGAGAGTAATGTTATTTGAATTTGACATGGACAGAGTTCCACTGATTCACATTTGTGGAGCTACTGTTTTTCTTTGCAACTTATTTATCAGCAGTTCTCGATAGTTATCCACCTTGATATCGGAGTGAACATTAGGCTCAACTAGTTGATGAATTGTTACCGTTTTGGCCCCAGTTTCGCCTTGATACTTTGTCTGCGTCGGATGAAATTTGTGGGAGGTTTAATTACTAGTACCTTAGACCGCGCCATAGCTCAAGCGGTTATTCCCTGGTTTCCCATGGCGGCGGCCCGGGTTCGATCCCGGGTCTGGTCAAGTGGGATTTGTGGTGAACAAAGTGACGCTGGGTCAGGTTTTCTCCGAGTACTTCGGTTTCCCCTGCCAATCTTCATTCCACCAATTACTACACAATCATCCTCACTTATCATCTGGGGCTGGTACAATAGGCCAGAAGTGGCCGCAGTACAAGGGACTTAGTCCCACCCCACTAGCAATAAAAAAAAGTACTAGTACCTGGGTTGTGATATATAAATATAGTACGTGTAAGAACAGAGTAAACACACCTTCTCACCGCTGTCAGATGGCAAATAAAATACCAGCACAGTGAGAAAGGAGATGCCCATGCAGGGAATAATGAGATTCACGGTGTAGAAGAGAGTCTTGCGGCGCATCGTGATGTTGAACGTGATATCCAGGTACGGTTCGTCGCAGCACGTGTAGAATTTCTCGTTCCTCACCGCCGGTACTTCCAGGATGTCCCATTCTACAGACGTGTAGAACTCGGACAGATCCACGCCGATCTCCACGACGTTCGAGTCCTTTACTTCGTCGATATGGCGCAGATCCACCTGAAAGTAACAAATTATTTCTTAAGCCACAACACTCCGTGGCCTGTACTCCTTAAGCGAACTATACCGACTGAGTGACCGTCGCTTGTCGGCGAAGTTAGTGCCAACTTTAGCGGATAGAGGGTGTCATGTGGTCAGCGCAACGAATCCCTACGGCCGTTAATTTCGGTTTTCTAGACCCGAGCCACTATTTCCTTGAAATAGTTCCTCAATTATCCTCACGAGGCTGAGTGGGCCCCGTTCCAGACCAATTACTTCTCAAAAAAAAATCTGGTAGCGCCGGGTATCGAACCACGACCTCTGGATTTGTATGCAGGAACTATGACCACTAGACCACAGAGCGGTCCTATAGTCATTCAAACACGTGACATTATTAAACAGCATGAACGAGGGCAGTTTCACCACTGAAATATTTCTATGTACGAGTACATTGAGAGAGTGATCTGTCTTCTGGTCAGTGTAAAAGTGTCCATACCTCAATACTAAACTCATTTCGAACATGGGGAACTTTTCTATGAGTGAAGAAAGCAGTCTTCTGGGATTTGGCACCGTGTATATGTGGTGTTAACTGACGTTTCGGAGGAACGTATCGCCTCCATCTTCAGTGTAGAAGGAAAAATATAAGAAATCCGCAAGCGAAGAGACCGTGAGAACCGGTAAAAGCAGACATATACACGGTGCCAAGTCCAAGAAGACTGCTTTCTTCATAGTCACCGCCGTGAAAGCCTCAAATCTTTTCTATGAGTGTCTTCTTTTCATTCCAGCAATTTACATAATTTATTAAATTTGTACATGCAACTTATTTCGGAATGATGGAGTAGAATTCGGGTGAGATGATAGGAATGTTGTATTTTAACTTTGAAATGTTATTTACTGGTCGGTCTCAACGAATTTTAGGTCGCCTTGGGAGCTTATTACTTGGTACCCAAAATTATCAAGCTCAGGAACGTTTAGATACCGGTACATAAGACACAGATGCCAAATTAATTTCCGAATTTATACATAGAGCAGGCAAACTATGACACATAACTAACTGAAGAGGAATTGTGGTCTCTTTCGAAACGGTGTAAACTTCTTATCTGAAGGGGAAGTCGACGCTATATTTCAGAAGAGGAAATTAGAAATAAGATGCATGTGTATGAGAGAGGTTTCGAGAGAGAAAATGCATAGATCGATTTATTTAATCAGATTTTGCTAGGAATTGAATAGAGTTGTCCTATAGATTTAGACCTCTCGACGTCCTGCTTCATGAAATACACTCATTTATTTTTGTCTGAAACTTGTAACCGCCCTGTGTTCGACTTTGTGTCTTGATAAATATTTCCAAAGAAAAATATAAACTCTATGGCGCAGAATTTCCCATTATTTAAATATGACAGTGTAATAATTAACTTAGAGAGACTGGACTTCCAAATGTGGACACATGAAGAAGTTAATTTATTTTCGAGGGTTTTTTCTACTAGCGACATTAATGTATCCTGTAGTATTTGAGGTTTTCATAGCGTTGGTTATGAAAATGTAATTAATTTTCAACTGATTACACGACCTTATATTCCAGAATATAGAATTCTTCATCTATATATCAGTTTGAATCCTGTCTAGAAAACCGAGATTAACGGCCGTGGGGATCCGTTGCGCTGACCACGTGACACTCTCTATCCGCAAATTTGGCACTAACTTCGCAGACAAGCGGCGGTCGCTCAGTCGGTATAGTTCGCTTGCTAACTACAAGCCACGGATTTTGTTTTTTCTTTATGTTATATCAGTTTGAATTAATTACATAGAACAACCGACAAAAGTATCTACCGAACAGATCACATTGCTGCAAATTACAGTTGAACTGTACAAATGGAAATATTGGTGTAATACGTAATTACAGGTGTTTGTTTGGAATTATTTGTGCTCACACTGCGAAATGAGTAACTGATGACAGTAAGTGTCTATTCCAACGTTTGGCAGTGTTGCTGGAAAGAGGTGCAAGTTGGTATACTGTTTTGAGGGCAAGAGCACATTGGATATATGCATGAGATTTCGAATAATTTCTACACGTCTTAATTTCTGAAATAGTGTCACCTACTATATTGCTTATCAAGTCGTAGTTCTCTTTGAAACTTCAAATTTAATTACACAAGCATATCAATAAAGTCTTCTTTATAAAATTAATTTTTTATAAAAGAAGGAACCTGTTTGACTGACGTATAATTTCCACCAGTCACAACTTAGTGCATTCGTTCTCTGAACCACGCTGTGATCTGTGTGAAGTCGACGTAATTTTGGGGTAAGGGTGCGGTTTCAAACAGCTGTAACAGGATCCTATTCCTGCCCTTATTTGATTACCGGTCTTTTAGGAGAGAAGTCTCCTCGAGTTCCATCTTAATTTCTCATTTTCTTTCCAATATCCGGGGCGGTGAATAAGCATTGAGTGGCTGTTCAAATTTCTATGCATCGCAATTCCTCACCTCTACTTCTCCATTTATTATAAGGGAAGAAAGCATGGGGGTGAGATAAGGAAAGGTAAAAGGAAAATGGAGGACTATTTTAGGAGAAAAAGAAATGAGTAAATAAGGAACGAGAGAGGAGGAATGAGGCAAAGAAGGCATAGAATGAAGATCAGCAGAAAGGAAGAAATTGTAGAAGAAACTATACATAAAGGGAGGAAAGAGAAGAAAGAATAAGAAACGAAGAGAAATGGAAGACAAAATAAGAAAGGCAAAACAGAGGAAATTATGGATGAATGTTATTCATTTAGTCAGTTGTTATCAAAATATATGATTACATGGAAGTATATACTTTTAAATCTTCAGTTAATAATAAAACTGTAATGCCCAATGTTGGTCTCAAACGTTTAATACACTTAAAATACCAAATTACTTAAAACCCAGCCTACACAAAGTGAGGTTATTACAAAATAAAAACATGCATAGAACGTGAAAACATTCTATACTGAGTGCTAAATATTGACGTACTTCAATTCTCTTTACCTGAAAACCATCGTAGGTCCACGATCCAAACTTCATGACGCACGTCTGCTCGTCAAACGGAAAATATTCTACGTCGATCTCGCACGAAGACTTGTAGATCGCCGGCGGTTTCCATTCCACGCGGCCAGTGAAGTTGAGCGTTGCCTTCGTTGCCAGAGTGACTTCAAAATTTCCATCAGCGCTGAAAACAAGTTATGAAAGTTTTATGAATCGTCTGTATAGAAAACGTTGAATTTACTGGACAATGTTTTCACACACATTGAAATATTTATCGATACATCTGTCATCCAAATTCTGTGTAACACTTGAAGCGGAATACAATGAACGCCATTAATAATCTTTGACCTATTACAAGAAGAAACTTTGCGGATTCCTATTCAAGACGCAAATGGGAAATTATTTGTTAAGGAAAAGGCATGTGTGTGAGTATTCTGATAAAAGCTAAAATAGCAGAAAGAGACTTTGTTGACTCCAATGACTAACAAAAGAACAATATCACGATAAATAAAATTAGAATTAACTGAAATCAGATCAAATAACAAAATATTTTTAGCTGAAATAAGTAAACTTACCGTAAGATACTTTGATATACGTACATTAATAATAATATTTAAGGATGTAAACGGGCTTGTCAGAGATCAGGCTACCGCCTACCTAAAAATATGAAGCAACCCAAAAGAGTACGAATTTTATAAATAAAACGTACGTCTAATTTCCTATCACACTTTTCACTGCAAAAATACTAGTAAAACAATTCCAACTGAAAAACTTTGATAAGACAAATTATTCAGAATTTCAGAACTGCTTATGAGAACTCTGTAAATATTTTTTATAACTGAGTGCTATATTAAGATTTTTCAGAACTTTTAAACATGAAATTCATCTAAATAATATTTTAAAATTCAGTTAATACCTTGTATCTCAATTATAAAAACCAACTGATTAATGCTAATTATCTGTTTATTCTCCAAGAATCATATGCAACACACAAATACACTGTGTGGGCAAAACGCTGTGTCTTTAATGTAGAAACATGTGATGCATGTAACTACTGGTATGATTTAAAAAACTGTGATATTTAATTTGTTGTCACTTGATAGTGGCGCGTTTGTTGTTACTATTTCAAAAGAGCTATGAGCTGTGACATTGAGAATATCAAACTCTAGATTAAAAACACGCGACTTTTACGTATCGAGATGGCTACTGTGGACCTTCTCTCCTTTTTTCGTCCGTCTGTGCTTATCTCTGGCGTCTGGAAAATGTACAGGATTTTCTTAGTGTCATTTAACAAATTATCGATTTTAACAAAAAAAAATACACAAACATAAGATTGTAAGATAGTAAGTTTCTCGAATATGAGTCTAACAGAACAGATCGATAATTGAAAGGCATCCCACAATCTTCTGGGATGTGACGCCGTGTAGACTGGTAGAAGCTTACAGACGTTCCAGAGGCAACGTACTGCTCCAGTGTTTTGAGTGGAAGGTTAAGGTATTCTAATGTTTGCTTACATGACTTGCTCATCGTCTACGATAATTGTTCCGAAATATCTGTAAATATCTATCAGAATACACGGCATCACAACCCGAAAGGTAATACTCTTCATAATCACTATCGTAAACATCTCAGATCTAACTTAATTGTAAGTTATTGTAGGACACTTTATCAACTGTAACGAATCCCACTCGAGTCATGATATTTGTCAGCATTTATTCTGTATTTGTGTTATCCTGTGCAGGTAGCAGTCTTGCCAAGGGCTGATCCCCTCTCTAAGGAGTACTACAGAGTGTGTATAGATTAAGAAACTGAAGTGAAACGAAGCGTTTCACGAAAGCTCTATGCTCCAGAGGGAACAACAGGAATGAGAATGAATGAATGAATGAATGAATGAATGAATGAATGAATGATGCTCAAAGAGCATGATCATGTTAGGCGAACCTGAAAGGATTGCAACGGAAGCTGACGTAGCATATTTGGAGATACTAACGAGCCGTTCACCTGTTTAGAGCGACTGAATAAAGCCAAGCAAGTATCTCAGTCAAGATAGTACGAGTCCTGACCTAGATTGGAACAAAAGTCTTTCCAAACACAGGTCACAAATGTTGCCACTTGAACCAACATGTTCAGTGCACAAACTGAAACTGATTCTCCGTGGTGAGAAGCCAGTTGGCAGTGAACAAGCTCAGCTATGGCACGACACAAAACACACATACAAGGGTCACTAGACACATAACCTATACTAGACCAGATGTCGGCATAATACTGAACGAAACAAGTTGTAACTTGTCCACACATGCCACTGCATGTCGTAAGTAAATGCATTATAAGCCTGAAGAGTTATATATTCTGGGCTATAATGTCTGTTACACAGCGTTATAACAACAGCTAGCTCAAATCCTGAGTTATAATCCTGTTCAGAGTTAAAATTGGATAATGAGGAGTTTCATAATTTCTATTCTTCTCTAAATGTAATTAGAATGAATAATTCAAGGCGAATGAGGTGGACAGAGCATGTAGTACGAATGGGAGAGAAGAGGAATGCATATAGGATATTGGTGGGAAAGCCAGAAGGAAAGAGACCACTGGGAAAACCAAGGCGCAGGTGGGTTGACAATACTAAAATGGTTCTTAGAGAGATAGGATAGGATGGTATAGATTAGACTGTTCTGGCTGAGGATAGGGACCAGTGGAGGGCTCTTCTGAACAGGGTAATGAACATTCGGGTTCCATAAAATGCTGGAAAATTCTTGAATAGCTGCAGAATTGGCGGCTCCTCCAGAAGGGTTCAGCTCCATGAGTGAGTGACTGGGGAGAAGAGGAATGCATTGGAAGTTTTGGTAGGAAAACCAAAAGGAAAAATACCACTAGGAAAACCTATCAGTAGGCAGAAGGATTATATTAATGTGGACCTTGGAGAAATACGGTGGAATGTTATGGAATTGATTCCTCAGGGTCAGGATAGGGACCAGTAGTGGACCTTTGTTAACACGGTAATGAACATTCCGGTTCTATAAATTGTTGGAAAGTTCTTGAATGGCTCAGCGACGGGCGGTTTCTCAAGAAGGACTCAGCTCCATGGTGTCACAGTGTTGTCAATAATTGTGGACGCTGTCTCATTGTGTTTCGTGTAGACTCACTTATTGTAGAGTACGATGTCTGGTCTCCAGATGTGGTCAGAGGGCACGTGTAGCATCTCCACTCCACCATACTCCTTCGGGTCCCATTTTAACTTGTAATCGTGCCATGACTGTAAGAAAAATTTCTCGCATTAACTCAGTTCAGCATTGTGGGCGGCAGTAGGGAGGGTAGGAAGTCGAGCCAGGCATCTACCTCCTCCTCATCGGTTTAAAAAAAAAATCCAAATTTAACAAAATGCAGTGTACCAAATACTAACTTTAAGGGAATTTGAACAGCGTCTGTGACCTCATCTGTATTTCATAATAATACGGAGACCCACATGTGTAAGGTTATCCGTAAAAATATTCTCAAACGGCTTAAACATAAATCCGTATACACAATTTCTGGCTTTCCCCCTATCCTGAAGCTCTCTGTCTCACCCAACAAAAACAAACAAACAAACAAAAACTCCGTGATTTTAGTCCGCAAGCGAACTATACCGACCGAGAGACCGCCGCTTGTCGGCGAAGTTAGTGCCACCTTTTGCGGATAGAGGGTGTCGCTTGGTCAGCGCAACGAATCCCCACGGCCGTTAATTTCGGTATTCTAGACCGGTGTCTCACCCAACGCCTCGGAAATTTCGTATCAATGTTCATGACAGTAATTAGTGAAATTCCCCATATTGCAACTCAACATATGTAATTAAATTTCCAACAGATAAAGCCCAGTCTGACAGTTCTACGGAACAGAGGGCTCTCATGAATACATTAGTGAGCATTTGAGTTCCATTCAAGGTGAGGCATTTTTTTAAAACTTGAACAATTACCGCCTATAAAGAAGGTCCTCGTTCAATGGAATTTGTTACCAAGTTGACTGCGTAACTTAGATAACACGAAATTTGAAAGGATCCGACTGTATCAGTCTCAAAGTCTGTATGAACTTCATAAACGTAATATATGGAGATGTTGAGTGATAATATGAAAGGTAACTTAGAAATGTTGAAAATCGAGGGCGCAGCTAATTTTATTATTAAGACCACGAATTTTACCCCGATGGGATAAAAGCAGGCAACTTGAACGCACAGTTCTGTCTTCTGGAACAAAACGCCGTACATTCTGTTTAAATCAAATCGATATTTATGAGGAATATGTTGCCTCCAGTTTCATGGTCGACCCTAAAAATTGAGGAGAAATGTTCATCCGAAACGCCTGTTAACTTTCAACATAATATACTGAGTTATACACCAAAAGACAAAACTCTTCATAACCACACCTGTGAGAACCTCCAATCCAGCTTAAATGTATTCTTTGTATATTACGCGAATTATTTTCAGAATTTTAGAAACACTCTCAGCGACACACCGGAAGCCTGTTGACTTTTCGGACTGGCGAAAAAATTAAAAATATTAATTTATAACGAAAATAATGTCTAAGAAGGAGAAAAGGGGACTTGGTTCTACTGTCTTCTGGTTACTAGGCAGTCGTGTTAATTAATTAATTGTTTATTTAATTACTCTGTAATTATTTCTGGCAATCTAGAGTCGAATGATGGGATAATTACTGAATAACAGATTGACTGAATCAGTATCATCATTACTGTTAACTCATCATGATAATCATCATCGTAATTGCAAAGAGAGTCGTTTTTGAGCGAGTGACAGCCAGACTTTTCATGAATTAGATAACCTACATTTCTTTCTTTGGACTTGCAACATTTTTTTTACAGAGTAAGGTCGTCAGCCTTTCGTCCAACCCCAAAACCTGGAGGATAGGTCCCTGTATTTATGTCCCCCAGTGACAGGGTGGCTCAGTTATACCCCCAGGCACCGGGTTCTCTTTTCATCGCCTAATACGACTCGCAGGGCTATGATGGAGGTATTCGGATCCTCCTCCACACAGGAAGATTTAAAAATAAAACAAACTCCGTGGTCTGTAGTCCACAAGCGAACTATACCGACCGAGCGACCGCCCTTTGTCGGCGAAGTTAGTGCCAATTTTTTCGGATAGAGGGTGTCGCGTGGTCAGCTCAACGAATCCCCACGGCCCTTAATTTCGGCATTATAGACCGGAGCCGCTACTTTTCCATTCAACTAACTCCTTAATTATCCTCACGAGGCTGAGTGGACCCCGTTCCAGGCACACTACTTCTCAGAAAAACTGGTAGCGCCGGGAATCGAACCCGGGACCTCTGGATCTGTAGGCAGGAACTGTAACTACTAGACCACAGAGGCGGTCTTGAAGGTTTAGTATCAATTTTTTGTTTAATTTTCTAAACTTGTGTCATGTCGTGAGCACTTTCTACGTATTCTCTGTTATGCGAACGGTAGAAGGGTCGAATAAACAAGACACTGTGTGTTTCGTTAAGCTTTCTAAACTGAACAGTATGTACGACGGTATGTGGGGCTGACGCTGAAGCGAAGGAGAGAATCATTTTAAGACACTGTCCAAGCATTGGCTCCGAGGAACAACAGAAAATCACAAAAATATCAGGCAAGATAGTATATGGAGAATTGAAACCAGGACCTCACGAACACGAAACGGGAGTTTTAATCTCTCATTTGGGATATTCAGTAAGGGAGAGTGAAAATGGTATAGATCCGGACATAGAGGAAAAACATCAGGTCAAAGTCTTTTTTAGAAAGAATTTATCACAATATATTTTTACTTTGTGTCGTTATTGAAGTGTTTGTATGTAAAACTAACTATACAAAACCCCCAATGAAGATAAAACAGTTTATTACAAAGAGTTCCTGGAATGCAAGGGTCATTAATGACACAGCCGCTGGCAATCCTTTTGTAACTTTTATTTCAATATTGTAATTGATTTTCGCGAGAGCAGAGGTGTCAACTAGGGCCAATATCGGAGTGCAATGCAATGCAGGATTATAACAGTCCCTTTTCATGAACATGCCTACGCTCATCGTCTCCCCAATCAACGCCAAAGAACTCTGTCCCTTTTGAGGTTACACAACAATGGATTTGATAATAATGCTGCCCGCTCGCATGGGTAGAGCTGAATTAACCACGTAAGAGCAGAAATTAACGTCAATAAAGATGCAATTTCAAAACATTGCTTTAATATGTTGTCAACACATTTCAAACTGTAATCAGTTAAGTCAGTTACACTGTGACCAGATTAGTGAATTAAGAACGATTTAAATATGAATAAATTAGAAGATAAGAGTATAGTAGATTGTAAGAAATAAGACAACCGGAGCGTTAAACTATCCTATAATATGAATAAGCACGGAAATTAAATCCCCACCTGGAAATAGACCATACTATTTTCGAAAAAATAGCCAGATTTAACATTTGGGCTCAAATAAGCCAGGAAAATAAGTCAGGGTATAGATAATTTTTACATTTTCGATTCTGCTGAACTAAAATTTAACCATGTAGATTCTAAAGGGTTCTGACGATGGTGAATGACACACAGAATTACTGGGTTTTTGGACCTTTTTAATCGTTCGGTATTCTAGGTAATAGAAGACACGACGTTTCGGAAACTGTATCTGTTTCCGTCTTCATGTGAGAAAGGAAGACACCTACTCAGTTGGGCCCCTTTGAAAGAGCTGATCTCAAGTGATTGAGATTAGCTCTTTCTAAGGGTCCCAACTGAGTAGGTGTCTTTCTTTCTCATATGAAGACGGAAACAGATCCAGTTACCCCAAAGTCGTGTCCTCTATTACCTACAGTGTACTCTATTACCTAGAATTCCGGAAGATGGAAACAGTCCAAAAACCCAATAATTCTGTAAAATTTAACCGCTTGGAAACCAATCAAAGCAAGGATATACGGACAGAGAAATGCAATGATTTGAGAAGCCGTGAGAAGTTACCGACTTTCTGAGACTGTAAACGAATGCTTCAAAATAATAAAATATCTGAATAAATATGTGGGACGTGTTGGTAATAATATTGCGGCACGTAGTCCCGTTGCTAGGCAAGGACTGCGAAAAAAACATTTATACAACAGTCATTGCTAAGTAACGGTTCCGTAAACATGTTTTCACAGCAACAAGAGAATACAGCAATGAAGAAGATATGTTTTCTAGGCGGTCAGTGCCGAGATATTAAAAGCAAGACTCAGACCATCTACTTTCCTCATAGACTTAAGCCCCCCTGAGGCTAGTCTTACATTGAATGGACGGAATATTCCCTTCGTCAATCATGTAAAATATCTGGGTGTAATCTTCGATAAGAGGATTACGTGGAGACTGCATACAGAGATGACTGAAGCCAAGAACTTCAGAACATTTATCAGAATCTACTCCCTATGCAAAAGTGAGCTTTTAAGCTCCAATATTAAAGTAATCCTTCATAAAACACTAATTAGTTCAGTAATGACTTATGCTTGACCCACCTGGGAGTTAGGGGCAGACACCTACCTCTTAAAATTGCAACGCCTATGAAACAAGGTTATCTGCACCATTGGAAATTTTCCAGGTTGCACACCGGTCCGAGAATTACACACGGCTTTCACCTTTCTGTATGTATATTGCTATATAACAAAATTGTGCAGGCAAGAAGCAGAAGTCATACAAAATGAGAATGAATATGTTCACAGCATTTGATATAGCGAAGCCAGACATAGGAAGTATAAGAGGCTTAAACTTGGAGGCGGTCAAGCTTACGACTGTTCAAGTGACTAAGCTGCCGTTGTAGCATAAGATACGTAAGCTAGGCATGATCTGCCCTACAAAGCCTGGACTGACGGAGGACTCATATATAGAGCAAAGAAGAATTTTCAGTAACACGCTGTATGTGCGATACGTACACTTAATAAACAGAAAGCCTATTCATGAGAGACAAAGCCATCTTCTCATCAGAGCGGATGTTACATATGGACTATGACCGCAAGGGTTCAGTTGTAAAAAAATAAAACCCTCTGATCGTTAGCCTTAATGGATTTGGCGCCAAGATAAACTGATTGGCGGTAAACCTCCAGTCGTAAATTAACTCTCACTCTGACCATCGAAGTTTACTCGTGCTGAAACTGCTGTACAAGAAAGCGTAGCGCCTACACAGAAAGACTGGCAACTCATTTATCCAAGAGTAGGCCCCATTTCGAAAAAATGTCCATGTCTAGGAGAGAACAGAAATCTAGGTCGTGTACCTCGAAGGGTCTGAAGCCAGAAATGACTGTGCTGACGAAGCCCAGCATCAATTTAACCGACCAACTGACCGAATTGTAGTCAGAGAACTGCTGGTTTTCAGTCGTGAGCTGTTGCTATTAAAAGTTGGTAGGTGAGACCGGAGAAATTTCGGAAACCCAGAGGAAGGGGAACCTCTGTCGCTGTAGCCGTTACCAAGCAACGTAAGTTAAGACGTAACTGTGGTCGTTAAGGTGTATGTAGTAGTGAACTTTGAAATGTAGTCACGTGTTGGATTAAAGAGTCCAGTACATTATCATCAGTTCTAAACCCCCCTATAGTCACACTCTATCATGTGACAATATTTATGATCTGCTATAATGGGGTGTGTTACACCGGGTACAGCTAGAGTGATATAAAATATCACTTATTTTACTCACAGGCTTGAAATAGCTGACGGTTATTGTAGAGGCCTACTCCACCGAAGTCATATGGTACATAATATACGTAGAATATTCTCAGTAATAAACGCAATATATATCAATAATTTCACAGGAATTATAACATTTTAAACTCGTTTATGTCGGAATCGTAACGGAGTGTTTCAAATTTCAAATTGTTATTGAAATCACGATGTATTTGTCCTCCGATGTATACGCACTCTGACGAGAATAACGGGAACTACGTAATACGTCTGCACAGTTCCAGGTATCATACACAGTGGCTTGTTTCTACATAATGGCGGATACAGCATTGCATATTGAATTAATGATGACGTTGCAGGAGAATCTGCTAGTCCGTTTTGAATTAAAGCAGAGCTCCTGTTCTTCGTGTCAATTTAATATACAGATTACCTTCAAATCTGGATGTGACAACGTAAAATTATGATACTCTAGACTAGTGACTAGATTATTTAACTCTTTTGAATAAATATGTTAATTTAAAAACATGACGATCTCTAATAGCGATACCCACAGACCAATGAAAAACTGAACAGGCTATCAGATAGAAGTCATAAATTTTGTTTTTCAACTGCACAAACTCCTGGGCGCACAGTAACGTAATTGGTTGAAGCATTATGCTACAAGGCGGAAGGTTTCAGGTTCGATTCCCGATGAGGTCATCTGATTTTTCAATAGACCTAATCCTTCCAGCCGTATTATGGCCCTGGGGTCGACTCAGACTCTAACAGAAATGAGTACCAGGAATCTTCATGGGTGGTGAAGTTTCGTGCTTGTAGCATAGTGCCTGAACCAACTACGTTACAATGCGACTCCTTCGTAATCGACAGATTTGCCAAATAGAGGAATTGTGACACATACACGCACATATAGACAGTACGGTGACCTCGTACGCTTACATCCCCTTCTAAGCTGCTAAGGAGGTAGGGTGTCATGCATCTTAAACTTTTCTGACTGTAACAACTGTAACATGAAGATTCTGAAGAGTACCATGGTTTCAAGTTTGCTTATGGGCTTCTAGCGGAATCCTGATACTGCTCGGATTCTGCAATACAGAAGGCTACATTGAGCTTGCTACCTCACTAGATAGAGAGACAAAGATTGCACATAGACGAAACCTTTTGGAAAGCGTCCAGTTGGAACGTCTCTGTATCCACAGTCCGTCAATAATTGAACAATTGTTTATTCACTATTTAACACTTAACAAAACATGATTCGGCCATGGATGGCCATCTTCAGGTATCTTAATGCAGTCAAACATGAAGAAGGTCATCTATGGCCGAAACATGTTTTGTTATGTGTTAAATGGTGAATAAACAATAGTTGCATTATTGACGGACTGCGGATACAGAGACGTTTAATTAAGGACCTGCAGCAGGATGCTGACATACAGAATTACAAAAAGAAGACCACTTGGAAGACTGAAAAGAGTAATATTAAGAAGGATGTCTATCCTGAACCAGATCAAGCGAATCCATACCCTCCCATCTCTCTAAGATCCATTTTAATATTGTCCACCCACCTACGTCTTGGTCTTCCCAGTGGGGGTTTTCCTTCTGACTTTTCCACTAATGTTCTATATGCATTCTTATTCTCCACCATTCATGCTACATGCCCTATCCATCTCATCTTCTTGACTTGATCATTCTAATTATACTTGGGGAAGAGTACAAGTTATGAAGCTTCTCATTATGCAGTTTTCTCCAACCACTTGTCACGTCATCCCTCTTCGGTCTAAATATTCTCAAAACCCTATTCTCAAACACCCTCAGTCTATGTTCCTCCCTTAATGTCAGAGACCAAGTTTAACACCTATACAGAACCATAGGCAAATTATAATTTTGTGTATTCTAATTTTTGTGTTTTGGACAGCAGACGAGAAGACAAAAGGTTCTGGACTGAATGGTAGCAAGCATTACCCGAGTTCAATCTCCTCTTAATTTCCTCCTGAATCAGGTTTTGATTTGTTATCGTTGTTTCCAAATGTCTGAATTGTGCCACATTTTTAAAGAATGTGTTAGCTATATTTCAACCGCCTCCATCTTCAGGGAAAAAATCCGCGAGCAAGGAACCAGAGTGAGAAGATAGACAGCTCACACTTGTTATTCGCTCTAGGATTTTCTACCCTGAAGATGGAGGTGACAAGTTGGTTCGCACGAAATCTACACGGCGTCACATCAAAGAAGTTAGCATTCTTCATAAATAAAATTTAAATGAATCAATGAAACCTTCGGAATACTAAAATTCACCACACTAAAGGGACTGCGGCTAAGATAGTCAGGGGAGGAGCAATATCAGTGTTAACTCATTTCCCTTGCATGAGAATAGCGCTGTGCTGTTCGGTAAGGGGCAATCAGCTCTCCCAGCCTGTGGCGGGTCATGAATCTCGCCGCCTCATTGAAAGAGCGTGACAGCGAATATCAATGAAACATAAAGAGATGATAGCTTGACGCATTATGCAACCACAAGTTTCTTCTTGCCCGACAACACAGCCAGGCGTGTGATATATTTCGCAGTGAGTGCATAACATTGTGAAAACATTTCCAACCCCCAATCATCACATCCATTAAAACAAGAACATGTACTATACTTGAGCCGGGATAGTGCAGTCGACGTAGGGATCGGGTTCGAATCCCGATATAGGCAATTTCGTTTTTCTCTCTCCACGCCGTTCAGAACCGTTCTGAGGCCCAACTAGCCTCCTATCCAGTGTGTACTAGTGGCTCTTTCCGCGGAGGTAAATCGGCTATGCCGTGAAGCTTACCACTCACCCTCAACTAATGCAGAGATCAAGAATACGTGCATCTATACATCCACGCCTCCACACGTCTTCATGATATAATGCTTAATTATTTAAATGTAGGCATAATTTTACTTTCCGTGTAATATATTTTATCTATGTGCAAATAAACGAGTTGCCGGTCACGGTAGCCGAGCGGTCTAAGGCATGCACTGTCTTCGCCCGCTCGGAAGCCGGGATCGTGGGTTCGGATCTGTTTCCTGTGAGGTACGAACTGAGTTCTTATATATTATTCTTATACACTGCCGGTCACGGTAGCCGAGCGGTCTAAGGCATGAACTGTCTTCGCTCTCCCGAAAGCCGGGATCGTGGGTTCGAATCCAACACAAGACATGGATGTTTGGTGTGTGTATGCGTTTATTATACTATTTTTTAATGCTAGTGGGGTGGGACTAAGTCCCTTGTAATGCGCCCACTTCTGGCTTATTGTACCAGCCCCAGATGATAGGTGAGGGTGATTGTGGAGCAATTGGTGGGATGAAGATCGGCAGGGGAAACCGAAGTACTCGGAGAAAACCTGCCCCAGCGCCACTTTGTCTACCACAAATCCCACTTGACCAGACGCGGGATCGAACTCGGGCCGCCGCGCTGGGAAGCCAGCGACTAACCGCTTGAGCTATGGCGCGGCCGTTTGTATCTTATTCATGTTACATACGTTACGAGACACGTAAGTTTCATAATGCTTTCCATTTTTCGAATACTAGGGTCGTGGATTCGATTCCCGCTTTGACCGTTGATGTCTGTCAGCCTTTTTCTGTGTCTGTACTATTTTGTGCGGGTAAGAAAACTTGTCATGCTCCTATTCTTCATTCAAATATGGTGACAGAGGGAAACTTTGAGGTTATATCCGGCATAATGAACGTAGAATCTGTGATCAAACAATAAAGTTCTTCATAAAAGTAAAATAAAATATAATAATAATGCATTTACATGAATGGAAATCTGTGCCAAACGAAAATAGGCTTTATGAATTCTCCTATGACCCCCTGTTTAATCTTCGCATACAGCGTGAAATTCTGTCTGATCTCTTTCCGGCCATTTTGTGTAGTTGTCTCCACTCGCTTATACCGAGGGAGAAGCGTTTCTTTTCTCAATTAGTAAGCTTGACCCACACTCAACTTACAGAATGAAAAAAAGAAGTATGCTCTATAACTAAAAAAAGAAACTCCGTGATTTTAGTCCGCAAGTGAACTATACCGACCGAGCGACCGCCGCTTGTCGGCGAAGTTTAGTGCCAACTTTTGCGGATAGAGGGTGTCGCGTGGGCAGCGCAACGAATCCCCACCGCCGTTAATTAAAAAATAATAAAATATTATTAATATAATGTAGAGTTGATAAAGAGAAGGTAACTATTATTATTCGGGAGTGTCCTATTACAGGACACAAACACAATTTAATAAAGTGAACTAAAATATTTACTAAACACCCCAAATAACAAGAAATTCTGCGAAAAAATAATTTTCTACTTTCCTTTGAAACGACAAGGACCGCATGAAAAACGACGCGTTCAACAATATTCCTATTGTTGCGTGTGTATTAGTTGCGCCGGTAACGTTTCTACCGCACCTTGTCCTGGCAACGACGGGGGAAATACACACACAGATTTATGGGAGGGATTTATGAAGTACGCAGTTGAGATGCCATTATGTTTACTCGTATATCAGTTTTCTTCCGAAAGTTGACCGGTGAGGGAGTGACAGACGCACAAATATCATGGTAATCTCACGGGCCTAACTTTTATTTTACAAAATAAAGTAGACTAAAAATTTAACAAATTCCATTCTGTAACATTACATACTCCATCATGATGAGAATAAATTTACGACGGTTTATTCTAAATATTCAGCCAGTCAGGTAGCCAAGCGGTCTAAGGCATGCACTGTCTTCGCTCGCTCAGAAGCCGGGATCGTGGGTTCGGATCTGTTTCCTGTGAGGTACGAACTGAATTCTTATATATTATTCTTATACACTGCCGGTCACGGTAGCCAAGCGGTCTAAGGCATGCACTGTCTTCGCTCACTCATAAGCCGGGATCGTGGGTTCGGATGTTTCCTGTGAGGTACGAACTGAATTCTTATATATTATTTTTATACACTGACGGTCACTGTAGCCGAGTGGTCTGAGGCATGAACTGTCTTCGCTCGCTCGGAAGCCGGGATCGTGGGTTCGGATCTGTTTCCTGTGAGGTACGAACTGAATTCTTATATATTATTTTTGTACACTGCCGGTCACGGTAGCCGAGCGGTCTAAGGCATGTACTGTCTTCGCTCTCTTGGAAACCGGGATCGTGGTTTCGAATCCTACTCAGAGCATGGATGTTTGTGTGCGTTTTTCTGTGTTTGTCTACAGGTAGAGGCGTTGCGACGAGCTGATCACTCGCCTAAGGAGTCCTATCTTATGTGTAAGATCTAGAAAAACCGAAGTGAACGGAGAAGTTCATGGAGGTAGGCCTAGGCCCACTGGGGCTGTAGTGCCAAGGGCAAAAAATTCTAAATATTCACAATGAAACTAAATACTGTAACTGGTAGCTATATTTTGAGAACATGTGGGCATATAATCATTTCATTAGGTGCATGTTTGAAACCAAAGAAACGAGTTATACTGGGTAGCAAATTACGAAGCCTATTACAGAAACCCGCCCCCAACTACTGTGTCTCCCTGTACCCTTAATTAGCACCATTAACGACCCGCTGCTGACCTGCTATATTTAATTCCAATATTTCCACCCAAAAATCAGGCCGAATTTATACCGTGTCCTGACGAGCCATCGTGGGCCTATATAACCCGACTCATGACTGGATGGCCAGGGTTCGATTCTCAAAATTGTCACTGTATCACTGTCTTGGCTCACCCTGCCTCTTATCCATTGGGTGTTTAGTCTCTTCTTCCGGAAGCGAGATAATCAGTTTATGAAACGTCACACAAGTGAAGAATGCATCACTTCTTCTATACGCCTCTATGGCATAGTGCTTAGGCATACGGTCGTAATATTTCTGAAAGTGCTATTAGAATGATTAAGTCAAGGAGGATGCGATGGAAAAGGAATGTAGCACGAATGGGGGAGAAGAGGAATGCATAGAGGGTATTGGTGGGAAAGAACCAGTGGGAAAACCAAGGCGTGGGCGGGGGACCAATATTAAAATGGATCATAGAGAGATAGGATGGGATGGTAGGGATTGGATTTATCTGGCTCAGGATAGGAACCAGTCGACGGCTCTTGTAACGCTGTAATGAACCTTCGGGCTCCATAAAATGATGGGAAGCTCTTGAGTATCTGCACAATTGGCGGCTTCTTAAGAAGGGCTCAACTCCATGTGTGAGTGAGTGAGTGAGTGAGTGAGTGAGCTACGGATCGTAGCTTGAAACATAATAATAAAATGGATCTTAAGGAATTAGAATGCAATGATATGGAATAGATTTATCTGGCACAGGATAGGGACTGATGGAGGGCTCTTTGTGAGCACGATAACGAATCTCCGGGTTTCTTAAAATGTTGGGAAATTCTTGATTTGATAAGCGACTGAAGGCTTCTTAAGAGGAACCCAGCTGTCGAGCAGGGAGTTAGACGGATTTTTGTCTCTGCGGATGGTAGGGCGAAAACCCATGAGATCTGACACAATGTGTGGTGGGAAAAGTAACATGGTGTCCGGGTTTCTCTGAGTGTTTTTGTTCGGTCCTGTAATGTTCCGTGTGTATCTGTTTCATTACTGCCCCTAAGGTGCTGCACTAGGTCCGACCAGCCACCTCACTGTGATAACTAAGTTCGGAACAGATTACTACTCCAACATTTACGTGAAATCTTGGAAAAATATTCAACATCTCTTTGTGTAGGGGACAAATACTGCTTCACAACACTGCAGAAGTATTCGCTATTGTGAATATGTTATGAATAAATAAATATTAATATCAAATATCAAGCATATATTTATGTAGCAATAAATAATAATCGTAGACCATTTTCTCATGGTAAAATTTTCTAAGATTTTCTATCTTCTGGGATATAAAGTCTTCTAGTCGGTTTAAAGTCAACCTAAGTTTCGGAGGAACATAACGCTTACACAAACGCCAAACAAAAATCTAACATGAAACAGGTAGCAAGCAGAAACTTCGACCCTGAAGAGGGAGGCGGTATGTTCCTCCGAAATATTGGTTGACTTTCAGCGGACGATACTTCGTTATATATCTTCATAATTGCAGCTGAGAGAACTTCGAAATATGCATAAAAATCTTTCATTTAAAAAAAATTAAAGTTTTTAGAAATATATGAAGGACATTTCTCTTTTTGCTCCCAATATTAAAATACAATGCATTCCATTTTCACAAAAAAATAGATCTGTTTCGGGAATTAATTCCTTGAATACAAGTTCTCTAATTTTTAAAAGTAAAATGTACTTTTCCTTCTTTTTGGAATTTTAAAATGAATAAATTTTCTGTAGTTCAGGATTAATTCGAGTTATTCCTTTGCCATCCTTAACATCCAGGATTGAATTCACTCTACTGGGAATGGTTGCTTTGAAAAGAGAATACCACTTCGATTCTCTGTAAAGTAGCCTGGACATTTTTGGATTTCATTGAATTTGTTGAAAACTGATCATAATAAAGAGAGTAAGCAATTACGACCCCTAAGTACGAAGGAGAGTCAGTAAATAGGTCACAAATGGCTATAAAAATATAAAACAATGAGATTCGAACATGGGACATCGACATCTCGTATAAAATGCAGAGCTGAAAGATTAATCGTTTTCACAGATATTGACGTTATTAATGAATTTATTAAACAGAAAGGTAAGGCCGCGCCATAGCTCAAGCGGTTAGTCGCTGGCTTCCCACCGCGGCTGTCCGGGTTCGAGCCCGGATCTGGTCAAATGTGATTTGTGGTGGACAAAGTGGCGCTGGGGCAGGTTTTCTCCGAGTACTTCGGTTTCCCCTGCCAATCTTCATTCCACCAATTGCCCCACAATCACCCTCACCTATCATCTGGGGCTGGTACAATAGGCCAGAAATGGCCGCAGTACAAGGGACTTAGTCCCACCCCACTAGCAATAAAAACAAATTACAAAAGTAAGTAATTTCAACAACTTACCTGTTCCACCCAGAGGTTGGTAGTCATGATCTGATTCTTGAGGTTCTGAAAGAAATAATAACAGAGTTATTGTCTGCGCACGTTTCAAAGTATAACCTGCAGAAAATTTAAACTTTTAGACATATATAAATTATGTACTGCTAACTCAGTCGGTAAAACATGGTGGACGGCTAGAGTTTGATTTCCGGTTGGGGTAAGAGATTGTTATATTCTCCAAATCGTCCAGACTGACCCTGGGGCCCACCCAACTTCTTATCCAATAGGTAAAGGAGGCTTTTTCATTGTAGTTAAAGCGAGCGGAGCATGAAGCTGACAACATCTCCATCTAGTGTCTTAGTAATAAATAATGGAGCTATATCTCCCCTGCAGATATCGGTGCCCGCACGTTGTAAGGCATAAACTCTCTTCGTTCTCTCGCAAGCTGGTATCGTGGGTTCGAATCTCACTTGAGGTATGGATGTGTGTTTGTGTTATCCTGTGTGTAGTTAATGCCCTTGATAGGGGCTGATCACTTGTGCAAGGAGTCCACAGTATGTGTAAAGAAATGAAAGAGAAGTCAGGGCCCAACAAAAATGGCTGCACAGCCATTAGTGAATGAATGAAATACCTCCACTCTCCTAACGTCTTTATGGAGTGGTGCTTAATTAAATAAGCACAACGACAATTTTATCAAATTTTGAGGTCTTTCTAGAAAAAAAAGAGGTCAGGAAAGAGGCTCCAAAGATAATGTTTTGACAAGGGTCCATTCAGATCGGTCCTGTGCGCACTGTACACACATTTCTATCAATCGGTGGCTCAATATAAGCGCCATCTGCGGCTGGAATATCGATTTGATTGTTGTATGTCGCCCTCCACAGTAAACGTCAAATAGCTACCAGAGAACTGCGTTACCTAATTGTCCCTCCCAAGTGTTCTGTTTATCCAGCACTACGAACGCTATAATTTCGTCTTGATTACCTTTGACATTTCGTTTGGCGTAATGGTAACGAACTTTGATACTGTAAGCCATATTAATCCTTCAGCTGTCTGATGTTTCAATTTTTCATAATCTGTAAGATCTATAGATTAATTTTGTTGTACTGTCACGTAGTTCAGTGACTAGAGACGCGAGTTTGGATTGGTAATCGGATTTATTAACAACCTAGTGGCTATAATTACAAATAATTATAACACTATTTCTTATTTACACAATTTACAATCACTGCACACTAATCTTCTCAGTCTATCTGCACTAGTCTTCACGGGTTTAAAACACAGGAACTATAAAAGTCTCACAAAATCTCACACTCCCAATATCACTATGCTACAGCATACATAAAGTTCTCAAATCACACGTTAGATCTTCATATGCTGACTTCTTGTACTCTTCTTCAAATACGAACTTCCCGTGGCTGTCTCCTGCCGAGAACTGACTCGTCCCTGAACCGAACGAATTCTGTCACTTATATAGTAGAGGAACGGACACGCATCACAGGAAACACATGCCACGTGACCACCGCCCACCGCTGCGTGGCATCATCTCGGACACGGAAAACACAGCCTCCTCTACTGTTGCGTGTTGGACCGTGTATACAGAGCTGTTGCCTGGTAATGCGTGGATCATATACGTTACGGTATATTTATTGTCAGTGAGTTAGACAAATTGCTGGCGAAGTTAACTTCATATTGTTTACAATTGTAGTATTATATCGATATTACTTATAGTACCGTCCATTGCCAGAGGCATATTCGCCGTAATGCACATAACTTTTCAAGAGTTTGCTCCGTCGTTGTCCCAGTGATTATAATTACTGCATTAGCATAGAATTCAAAAGTTTTCCCGTTCAGTCCCAACAGTTACCGCTAATCTCAGAAGAAAAGAGAAACATCTGTCAGTAAAGTCCATCTACTCTATGAATCGGAACACGTCACACCTTGTGAAGGCAACCTTACGGAATAAAATTCCCCTGGAGTTATGTTTGATTTTCCAGTCGACGTATGGATGTCAGAAGTATACTGAAAATAGAAAGTAGCGAATTTTCTAATGATTGCGTAACGGTCTACGTCACCAACTGACGATGACGCCCCTTCTTTCCCGTAACAGATTGAGTTTACAATGACAATACATCTTCTGAAGACGGGAGTAGATTTCGTTTCAGAAACGTTGTCCGCTGGAAACAAACCTCAGAAAATTAATGTTTTAATGTTAAATGTAATATTTATATTGTAGCTTGTAGAGTCTTTTCTAGGCAACGGCTCGGTAAAAACGATCCCGCTGCAAAGGATATACATGCAAAAATATAGGTACTGTTGGAAAATGCGTTTTCTACTAGGTCCGTGTAAAGAGGTTATAATGAGGACAATTAAAGCAGGAAATGTTCATTTGGAAGGAAGCCATCATTCAGAAAGGACTTGAGCCTGGAATCAGAGGAGTAGCCATTGTATAAGCCGTTACCAGGCAACTACTAGTGAGCACAATGTGGACTGGAGAGGACTTGGTGTGTGATTTGGGAAGTGTGGAAATAAGCGATAGCGTTGTAATTAAGTGTAGTTACGAATCGTGTGCTAAAGTGGTCAATAAATCCAATATCTAATCCCAGACCCCATAATACGTGACAATATAATGAATAAACTAATATCACAAATTTTCAGAAAATTGTAAATTATACACAATTTGTTGTAAATTAAGGGAAAATGCACATTACTTACTATAAAAGTAACTCTAATTCTTACACTTTAAATTGAATGATAAGGTAAATTTGTTCCAATGTTTAACTAATTAAACACTATGCCATGATGGCGTATTGGAGAGTGGATATACAGAGTGTTTCACGACTTTAGGGCATAACTGCAGGAGGTCATTTTCTAGGTCTTTGTGATCAAAAATGTTCATATAAACATGTGTCCAATTTCGGACGGTTACGGAGTTATGATCATTTTAAACTTAGAAGAGAAGGTAAAGTTTACTGACAATAAATGGAACAAAATAATGAACAGGCATAAGGCATGATACATTTAAAGTATGAATGTAAAGTTAACTTCGTGAAATTACCTTTAATTTGAATTTATTAGTGCTTAAAGCTGATTTTCGAAAATGCCACCGCCGGCCGCAAAACAGGTTGCCGCTCTGTTGTGAACCGCGCCGGAAATACCAACCCACCCCGCCTTAGGTACCTCTCAAGTGTCGAGATAACGAGAACTCTCTGTCTGTAGCTGGCTAAATATAGCGACCCGCCAGCTGACAGCCGCGGTTCACACTAGGGCGTGTACGGGAATGAAAAAACGGTCATTACTCCGTAACCGTCCAAAATCGGACACATGTTTATATGAACTTTTTTGATCACAAAGTCATAGGAAATCGTCTTCTGCAGTTACGCCTTAAAGTCGTGAAACACCCTATATAGATCCACATTTTCTTGACCTCGGCACTAGTTGGAGGTGAGTGTTAAGCTTCCTACTCGGGCCGCTTTATTCCCGGGGAAAGAGCCCCCGGTACCCATTGGATACGAATTTGTGTACCAGAGCCGGTACGGACGCCATGAAGAAGAAAAAATTCTTGACCCTACAGGGACTCGAACTCCGACTCCTCGGCCGTCCAGCCCATAGCTAGTCGCTGTACCGACTGAGCTATCGCGCTGCTCCTTTCCTATTATTCTACCTTAAGAATATTTAGGAGTGGTAACCCTGACCTGGACGAAGACGAGTGTGCATCCTAGCGGTCTGGGCACTAACTCCCCGGTACACAGTTAAGTGTGTGAGAACCAGATCTCTACGTCTTGAGGGGGAGATAAACCTCCTGGTCAAGTTCCCGTCCCTCTGAATGAGCTGTCCCTTCTAAATTACACGTACTTCCAAGAGACCAGTAAATATAGTTCATTTGTTAGCTGAAATCAGCAGCAACCATCATTTTGTATTCAGTCACCTCAATCTAGTGCCAATGTTTAGATTACGTGAAACTATACCTCCATTCTCTGATAGGTCTTCATGTCGTGGATCTTAATTATTTAAGCACAGAGAAAACTTGACTTTCTCACTCCATTCTATATACAAACTCCTTAAACGATAAAACACTCTTCCTCAAAAGAAATTACTCCAATGACTACAAACACGTATAGACGTAAGGTTGAAATAACTGGGTCAGACTTGTTACTCAGTGGTAGATGGGCCTAAGAGACGCGCAAGATTGCTTCTCCAGAAATGACATACTAAGATGTTAACTTTGTTGTAATGGAGTTGTTTTTCCTAAAGCAATTTCAACAAAGTTCTAATATGGGGTGTAAGCTTTTAGTGAGCAAACTCTGGGGATGTTGAAATGTGAAATGTTTTCTGCCAGCTGCCACAACGAGGAGAGTTACCGGTGTAGAACACCCCGGTTACTTATTTAATTTACGAGCATGAAAAATAATTGTATTCATCCACGAAACACAGACCTAATCCTGTTATTTAAAAAATCTTATTCTTTCTCAAGACTTATTGGCTTTCTATAGAACAGATTAGTTATATGAATTGTTACTAGTTTCTTTAGGCCGCGCCATAGCTCAAGCGGTTAGTCGCTGGCTTCCCACCGCGGCTGACCTGGTTCGATTCCGGGTTTAGTCAAGTGGGATTTGTGGTGCACAAAGTGGCGCTGGGGCGGGTTTTCTCCGAGTACTTCGGTTTCCCCTGACAATCTTCATTCACAAATTCTCCATCATCATAATCACCCGGGGCAGGCTACAATAGGCCAATCAGTGGCCTCTGTGCCGAGTGGACCCAGTTGGACTCCATTCCCCACTATGTGAATTAAGAAAAAATCACTTGATTGCATGATCTGTTAGTACATAAATTACTTAGTAAGAAAGGTACTCACTCTGATATTTTTTATGTTACTTAATTTCGTTAATTTTCTAAGTTACATGCTTACGTAGGATATGAGGCTCTCACAGCAATAGTTATGAAGATTTCTATCTTCCTTTATATAACGCCATGTAATTCGTTTAAATTCAACATATATTTCGGGGAAAGGAGATCTGCTTGCCATCTGCTTCATGCTGGATTTTTTTTTGTTTATTCTTCGACCCTTTAGACAGGGGTAATATAGTCCTCAGAAACGTCGGTTTACTTGAAACGGACTACAGAACTTTATATACCAGAATATATACAAATTTGCACTAGGCCCCTGGGGTTTACCCAGCCTCTAATAGAAATGAGTACCAGGAATTAATTAAATAATTCTCCTGGGCAGTAAAGCGCGGCCGACGCGTACGGCTGACAACCTTACCGCCATCTTTGAGCCGATTGTCTAGATAATGTGGGACCCTCAACGTCTCGCAATCCTATGGGCCTTCACGGCCTGTTACAGGGATAGCTTTACTTTCACTTACTTACAAAGTAACTTAGTATGTTAGTATTTAAGGAAATCAATATTTTATTTTATTGCTAGTGGGGTGGGACTAAGTCCCTTGTACTGCGGCCACTTCTGGCCTATTGTACTAGCCCCAGATGATGGGTGAGGATGATTGTGGAGCAGTTGATGGAATGAAGATTGACAGGGGAAACCGAAGTAGTCGGAGAAAACCTGCACCAGCGCCACTTTGTGCACCACAAACCTCACTTGACCAAACCCGGGATCGAACCCGGGCCGCCGCGGTGGGAAGCCAGTGCCTAACCGCTTGAGCTATGGAGCTGCCCAAATCAATATTTACTTACGATCCACTAAAAAGATTGCCGATGTTTGACGTTAGAAACCGAAAATGATATGAAAGGTTATAGCCAAGCATGAAGACTGGATAGATGCAACAAATTACAAATCGAATATCAGAACAGAACAAAGAGAAGAGAAGATGAAGACAAACTCCAAATAGGAGTTAACCACTTGGATGAAATATTGGATTAAATAAAGTAACTCGCTCCATGGAGCTGAGGCCTTCTTGAGAAGACGCCAGTTGTGCAGCTAAAAAAGAATTTTGCAAGATTTTATGGAACCCGAATGTTCATTACCGTATTCACAAGAGCCATCCACTGGTCCCTATCCTGAGCCAGATCGATCCAGTCCAGCCTATCCCGTTTCTCTCAAATCAATTTAAATACTATCCTCCCACCTACGTATAGGTCAGTCTAGTGGTCTCTTTCCTTCTGGATTTCCCATCATAATCCTAAATGCATTCCTATTCTCTTGCGTGAGTGCGTGCTACATGCCATATCCATCCTATCCTCATTGACTTGATCATTCTAACCATGTTTCTCGAAGAGTAAAATTTATGAGTGGTGGATGAAGAGTAAAATAATTTGTATGGAAGTACGGGACGTATGGAGGATAACAAAATTACAAATTATATAAATAAATACAACCTCAAAGAAGAGAGAAGTCGGATAGCTCAGTAGGTACAGCGATTGGCTACGTGTTGGACTGTCCTGGTTCCATTCCCAACAATACAAGGTTCTTCTCCTTTCGTAATATTCCAGACCGGGTCTGGAGCCCACCCAACCTCCTATCCAGTGGGTACCGGGAGATCCTTCCCGGAGGTTAAGCGGCCGGGGCGTGAAGCTGACCGCTTATCTCCATCCAGCACCGAAGTCAAGACAGGTGTGGCTATACCTCCCTCTCTCGTGTTATCTTCACGGCATAGAGCTTAGCTATTTAAGCACATCAATAACTTTATTTTTAAGGCAGATGAGAAATGAGATGACCAGGAAGAGATCAATCGGGGAAGTAGGATATAAATTGGAAAAAGAAGAATTTCACACTAAATCAATTAATTCATTTTTATTTTTCAGTTGATCTAATCCTTCCAGCCGCACTATGGCCCTGGGGTCGACTCAGCCCTAACAGAAATCAGTACCAGGAATCTTCCTGGAGAGTAAAGGGCGGCCAGCGCGTAAGGCTGACAGCCTCACCGCAATCTGTGAGCCGATTTTCTAGAAAATGTGGGAACCTCGACGTCTCACAAACCTATGGGCCTTCCTGGCCTGTTACAGGGATACTTTAACTTATTTTTTAGCTAGTTACTGGATTACATGGCTGGTTGTAAAGTCAGTTGAATAGATGCTGATTTGTTCTATTGTTTAGTCTACTTTACAGTGATTCTTATGAATATGGAATCCATACGATTCATTTTAAGTGAAATAAAAATTGTCTTATTTTTGCCAAATTAAAATGAATGAGATGGAATAAATATTTAAAATGTGGTGGTTTTCGTTGAATTGTGCCCCCTTCCCCCCACCCTTACGATTCCACTCAGATCAACTCGACATGCATAATATACGTTAAGCCAAAAGAAGACGCGGCGAACCGACGCTCAGATAAAGGTATTTCGATGCTGCTAGCAGAATGATGAAATATTCAGCTTCTTGCTGTCTCTACGTCCAGCACCGCGCCCTCTCGTTTTTTAAACAATAGAACTTAAATTCAGTCTTCTGCGTTCCCTTGTCTAGCTGCCTCGTCTCACCCCGACAGCTCACTCCGGTACCCCAAGCAGACAATGTTGCATATAGAATCAAGCAGGTAGCTGAAGTCTCTTTCCTTTTTATATATTTTTTGTACTTGTATAGAAATTTCAAGGTGAACAAAAGGAATTTTTAGGGTTCTATTGCTTAAAATCAGATACAGAGCTGGTGGCTTGAAGTAGGTCAAGACCTGAGGAACTGTGTCTTCTGGGATGTGGCTCCGTGTAGATCTTGTATAAACCGATGATTCGGAGGAATTTTTCGCCACCATCTATAGGGTAGAAAAATTCGCGGGCGAGGAACTAACGTGAGCAGGTGGCTGCAGCCTGAGTCACCAGTCGAAAAATGATACGTTCCTCCGAATCGTCGCTTCACACAAGATCTACACGGCGCCACAGACCAGAAGACGGACATTCTTCATAGTTACCGCCGTGAAGACCTCAAATCGTACATAGGTCAAGACCTATTCGACTTTCCTTAAGACACGTATTTTCTTTCGCGTTTTATTTGAAGCTAAACAAAGTTTTAAATTCATGAAATTTTGAGATATGAGGTCCTTGTGATGTGAAGACGTTTAATCTGGTAGATATTTACCAACGTTTCGAAAGCAAGTACGGCTCCTATCTTCAAGGTTGAAATTAAGCCGGCCGAACATGAATCAAGAAACTTCTTATGTACCCCGTTTATCTGTTTATGGCTCTACGTCCCTTTCTTTGACCTTGGTCGTTTTTTAAGTTTCTTAATCTTTTACACAGTGGTAAGGACTCCTTGGATGGAGGATCAGCCTGTCTCAGGACTGCTACCTACACACAGGACAGTACAAACACAGAATAGAAACACACATCCATGATATTTGAACCCACGATCCTAATGTTTCAACAGGCAAAGACAGTTCATGTCTTATACTACGTGGCCATGGTGATCGGCCCTCTAAATTTCGGCCTAAAATAAGGGAGAATTTCGTTCCTCTTACACTTTTGTAAACTACTGGGCTACAAGGTATAAAATTCCATAAAGTTATAAAGGTAAAAAGGTAAAGTTGTACCTGTGCTTAACTAATTAAACACTACGACATTAAGGGGTATGTGAGAGTGGATCCACATTTTTTTGACCTCGGCACTAGCTGTAGGTGAGTGGTCAGCTTCACACCCCGGCCGGATTACTCCCATTGGAGTACCCATAGGATAGGATGTTGAGTGGACCCAAGAGCCGGTCTGGACGAAGTGGAGAAGAGAAAATTCTTCACCCTACCTGGGCTCGAACTCCGACCCCTCGGTCATCCAGCCCATAGCTAGACGGTATACCGACTGAGCCATCCCGGCGCTTCCATAAAGCAGTACACTTCAGTAACATTCTTAGGAGGACTACGAACCAATAAATCCCAAATATTTTAAATACAGAGTTTCCTGTATTATTTTAAGTAATAGCAATGTCGGAATATTACATATATATAGCTATTTTCCTCCCCCACTCTGAGATTTCGCTCTAAGTTCGATGTAAACCTATACAATTCAATAACCACGTGCCAGATGCTTTGGATCGAAAATTTCGGACAAACGGATTGGCAGAAATGAACCAATCACGGCTCAGAAGTCGTGATTAAGACTTTCTGCTGGAGACAAATGATGAACATCGTCAGGGCAGAAAAAAAAAAAAGATCCGAGATATGAATCATTTAGGAAACAGAATGTAGGGCGTTTCTGAAACTGTTACTCTGGAAATGCTTACGTGCCTGTGGAGTAAAGCTGTTTATTGATTTGACATTTGTAGCTATGGCGACACGTGGTGCTCGCATGACGTTGTATGAAAGTGACACTAATTTAGTATGTTTTTATATAATAAAAAAATGTCTACACCATTTAATTTAGCTACTTCTTTAATAGGAGTCGGGATAGCTCAGCCAACATAGTGACGGGCTATAAGGCTGGAAGTCCCAGGTTTGATCCTCGGCAGTGCAAGATTCTTCTCGACTCCACAGCTTTCAGACCGACTCTGGGGCCACTCAACTTCCTATCCTGTGAGTACTGGGACTCTTTCCCCGGGAGGAAAGCGGCCTGAGCGTGAAGCTGACCACTTACCTTCATATAGTACCGAGGTCAAGAAAGGTGGAGATACATATCCACTCACTTATATGTCGTTATGGCACAGGTAAAGTTAAACGTATCCCTGTAACAGGCGATGAAGACCCATAGGGTTGTGAGACGTCGAGGCTCCCACATTAACTAGACTGTCAGCTCACAGACGGCGGTAAGGTTGTCAGCCTTATGTGCCGGCCGCCCTTTACCTCACAGTGAGATTGTTGGTACTCATGTCTGTCAGAGGTTGAGTCGACCCCAGGGTCATAATGCGACTGAAAGGATTAGGTCAATTGGAAAATCAAATGGCTTGATTTGGAATCGAATCAACGATCTTCCGGCTTGTAGCATAGTGTCTCAACCAACTACTCCAACTTGTGTCCCTTTTATGACATAGCGCTTAACTATTTAAGTGGAGGGACAACTTAAGCTTTTTACTTCTTTAATCAAATACCGAAACATAACATGATTTTGTGGAAATGCTACATAATAAATCCCCGAAGATGGGGGGTGTGTGCATGATGGGCATACTGCAATCCTGGAGAGGTAATGTTTCTTAAATACCTTCCTCAATAGCAAGCACTGATTACTTTAGAAGTATGAATTCCTCCAAAAGATATGGACTGGAGTAATACATCTTCATATTCCACAGAAAACAACGTTGAAAAATGTCTCATAATTAAAACCTTCATAACAAATTGAGAAGGGCACGGGGGCCCTATGGGGAGCCGGGATGGCGTAGTCGGTATAGCGACTGGCTACGGGTTGGACTACTGAGGGGTTGAGTTTGAGTCCCGATAGGGTCAAGAATTTTTCCTTCTCCATGTCGTCCAGACCGGCTGTGTGGTCCACCCAGCTTCCTATACAATGAGTATAGGGGTTCTTTCCCAGGAGTAAAGCGACTGTGGCGTGAAACTCAACACTCACCTCCAACTATTGCCGAGGTCAAGAAAATATGTATTTATACATCCACACCCTCATACGCTTTCATGGCGTAGTGCTTAATTAGTTAAGCGCAGGGACAACTTTACCTTTTTACTCATTTTATCCCAGTATCTGTTTTAAGGAACTAGGAAAAGGATGAGATATACATGAACCAAGGGAGCCGGTCTCAAGACAAAGATGTCAACTTAGTATTTCCAGCTACATGTATCACTTAAGGCATATTTTTATGTGACGCTATCAGGAGCTAGAGACGTCGAGTCGTAGCGTGATGAATGGATAATGAATTGGAAAATATTAGGAATAAAGCTGGCTTAGACTAAACGAAATATATTTTGGAATTTGACAAGATGAGCTGACAAAAAGAAACAAAAATACTTATTTCAGGATGGATGGTGTCTCTGCACGAGATTCGAACAAAGAACCTCCTGAATAGGAGTCTATAGAGATCTACAGCTGCGCGAACCGCCTCGAGTCTAACAGTATCAGCGCAGACTTCTTTAGTATATTCTTCCAGCATTGGTTTGACTTATAAATGTTCCTTACTTTACTAAACGACGTTCTACCAACTGAAAGAAGCAGTCTGCATGTATTATCGCGGCAGTATCTGCAAGGATGGAGCTCCATATCCTCGGCTGTTCCTAACCGCTCCGCTGGTTGCATAGATGGTGTGGGAACCGGCAACTTCAGCCGAAATATCCAGCCTCGGAAATCGAACTCAGTCCCTTCGAACACTAAGAAAGGATCACTAACTTGCATATCACAAGACGCTCTCTATCTCTGTTCCTCCAAAAAGGGGGGGTTTCAAATATGCAGACCAACCACAGCACGGAACTTTGCTGCTCGGGGGGGGGGGAGGAAGACAAAGGAAGAAACGCACGTTAAATTCAATAACCGTACCGCAGCTACTACGGCAGGGGCGGCCAAATATTCCGTATCGGGGTCTCAGTCGGTAATCTCGCTTACCAGAGTATAGATTAGTCGAAGATGAGACACATAAGTGGCCTCGGAGAGAACAAAAATTTGGTCATGAGCCTCGAATTGGCCGGAAAACTAGAATAACTGCGCTGACGAAGGCCGGTAACAATTTACTGCTATGTTATGCAGGAGAATTTATTTCAATTTGAATATCATATAGATTAATGTCTTTTATATTATTGTATTAATTTATTTATTTACTTGTTTACTTATTTATCACTTCTTTTCTCTCACATACTGTTTTTCCTAACCTCAGGTCTTGTTATAAATTAATATTCGCTCTTCTCGACGTCCCTGTGTAACTTCCTCGTGTTTTAAAATTCACACGTCGAAAGCATTCGTCTCTGCTCTATTATTCGAACACTTCAAGTTTCGCCTCAACAGGGCATCAGCAGGTGTACAAGTTGTGGAGGAAACTGCTGCCCCCTATGAAGAGAGACGAATATTAATTCAACGAGGACGTTGCACAGAGACGACAAGAAACGGGAGTGCTAATTTAGAAAGCACAATACAAATGGATGCTGTGCAGTAAAATATCAGTTGTTCTCTTTCTATTTCTTTGTCTATCTCTTTCTGTCTTCCCTTTCTCGCGTTTTTTTTCATTCTTTCAGTTATTTTAAAAATTCACACCAACAATTCAGGTTATGGGAATAATTTTATGTTTTGAAGCTTTTTAACGACACCGATACAATATCTCGTCTATAGACAGTCAACATATTGGATTAGAGTTAACAGTGAATTGATGCAGATAGTGTGATAGGAAGTGATAGTGGCTCATTTCAAAATAACGTGACGCATATGTCCATTGCTAATCAACGGCTCAGTAAACACACCACAAAGCATACGCGCTAAACAATAGGACATCCACTGCTAGGTAACGGACCAATAAAACGCATTCTTGGAAACAGAAGACGGTGTTTTATGCTGGGTCCGTACCGAGGAATTTTAAGAGAGCACAGTCAGAAGACGGGGCGGAGTACAACGGAGTAATGGAGTACTGAAGTGTGAGCAGATTCGAAAATGATGACAATGTTTTAGTGATTTGTGAATTGTTGTAACCAGGCGTATAAAGGTCCAATAAATTCGATCATCAAATCCAAAATCCGTCTTCTTAGTCACGCAAACCTCGGATATATGATAAGAACATACCGGGCTTTTCCTGTAGGAACTGAGAAAAACTACGAAAGCAATCAGTATCGATAGTCGGTTGCTCGACTGAGACTTGAGCTGTTTACCAAACGAATAAAACTCAGAAACTTTACCGCTTGAGCCAACGTAGTTCGTTTAATGTTACTGATTATACTGTATATAGCAGCGGCTAATATTCGGAAGGGAAAGTGGTGATGCCTGTTTCAATGTACCGCTCCAGAAATAGCCCAGAACAACCAATAAATGAACATGAGACTCAACTGCACGGCCCAAGTCACTGAGTCACATATCCCAATTCTGAAACATGTGAGGAGCTACCGTTGTGCTAACCTGTCCGGCGGTAATTACTTGTGTATGTATATATATATATAGGAATTAGGTTAACCGTCAACACAACAAACATACTCACTTTTAATGTTCCTACAATTCGACCTTTTATTGCTGCTACATGTTTCGCTCGTACACGACCATCATCAGGAATTTACGTATATATAGGAATACGTTCAGTTATTGAACTACTTGCTTTACTTTAATTTTTAAAGCCTACAATACGCTTATTTCTATATGGACCGGGATATTACAGCCAATAGAGTTAGTGCCTGCGAGGCCGTGCCGTAGCTCAAGCGGTTAGTCGCTGGCTTCCCACCGCGGCTGCCCGGGTTCGGTCCTGGGTGTGGTCAAATGGGATTTGTGTTGAACAAAGTGGCCCTGGGGCGAGTTTTCTCCCAGTACTTCGGTTTCCCCTGCCAATCTTCATTCCACCAATTGCTCCACAATCACTCTCACCTATCATCTGGGGCTGGTACAATAGGCCAGAAGTGGCCGCAGGACAAGAGACTTAGTCCCTCCCCACTAGAAATAAAAAAAAAGATAGTGATTGCGAGCAAGAAAATCGGGGTTCAATTCCCGGACAGGTGAATGGGATTTTACTGTCACCATTATACCGGAAAAGGGTTTTGTAGCCATCCTACTTCATCTCCAATAAACACCATGGATCACTTCCTGAGGGGGGGGGTTATATTCGCGATTGTCTTCAGGTGCAACCGGATAAAACGGCAGAACTTCAGTCAGTCTCGAGTTTTTCACGGCGGTGACTATGAAAAATGCCGTTTTCTGGGATGTTGCGCCCTGTAGATATTTTATTAACCGACGTTTCGGAGGAACGCATCGCCTCCATCTTCAGGTTCACGCTGGTTCATTGCTCGCGGATTTTTTATACCCTGAAAATGGAGGTGATATGTTCCTCCGAAACGTCAGTTAACAAAATATCTACATGGCGCCACATCCCAGAAGACGGCATTCTTCATTTTCAGTTAGTCTCCTCTCCAACTGGCGCGACTGGTCGCTTGAAACCGTCGCATACTCCAATCGTCTGAAGTAATTTGTACTTGACGCTCGTACATTGAATAGACAGTAATTAAAAAACTCTTAATTAAAGAAAACCATCTCACGACAAGCTCAATCCCGCTACTGCCATGCGTCTAGGTAACTGAAGTTGGAAAGAAATCGGGTCCTCCGATCGCGTGCAACTGAAGTTGCGGAGGCTGTTGAAACCAGTCGCGTCAGTGGCAGAGGTTTGAGGAATAACAATGCGCTACATGTCACGTACGACCAGTTTCATGCAGTCTGTTGCGACAGTGATAGAGCAGGTCTAATGACATAGCATCTGCCTGAAGGAAGTGAGACAGGGCGTCAGGGGGGTGCAATATCAGAGGGAGCAGCTGTTGAGGCAAGGCTAACGAGTGCAACGTGACCTAATAAGCATGTAGAGTTCTTTCTCTCCTCCGCAGAATTCTTCATTAATTGTACAATCTTCTGAGAAATTACGTCATGAAGTCTGGTAGAAATTTAGAGAACTTTCCTATTTAAATCTGTTTCATGACGCCGCTGTCAGTATCGAGGTTATACAGCGTCGATGACAGGATGATTAATGATTATGGAGCAGTAGGTGAGATAATAACTGACAGGGGAAATCAGAGTACTTAGAGAAAACCTACCCCAATGTCACTTTGTCCTCAACGGATAATACGTAACATCAACTGAGACCAAACCAAGGCCACTAGGGTGTGACGCCAACACCTAGTTTCAGTTGCTTCTTCGGTTTAATTATCGATCCTGAAGATAGAGACAGTTTCTTCCTCCGAAAATTGAATAAAATTTCTATCATACAATACGGTGTTACTCCCTAGGTTACGATCACAGTTGTGATAACATAAAAATTGAAGATTTGAGGTGTTCACGGCAGTGACTATGAAGAATGCCGTCTTCTGGGTTGTGACGCCGTGTATATCTAGTGTAAAACAACGTTTCGGAGGAACGTATCACCTCCATCGTCAGTGTAGAAAAATTCGCGGGCGAGGAACCAGCGTGAGCAGGTGGCTGCCGACGCGGCTCCACATTCCAGAAGACGGCATCTTCATCAAAACTAAAGTTTTCTTGAGAACCTAATTTTTCCCACCCCTGACCTCATTTCTGTAGTGCTGCGAAACTTCATCTAGAATTGTTAGAACGAAGCCATTTCAATGTACACAGAACGGAAACGAAACTTTAAACGGAAGTACAATACCATCTCGGTAGCGCTGTGGTCGAATTTATAACCGTCACGGATCCCAGTTCCGGAAGAGGGAACGTGCAACATTATCGCAATTCTGTTTGAACAACTATGAATATTTGCTGCCTAGAAGTGATCTCTTGTGGTTTTCCGAAGTTTAGAAAATATTATAAGTATTAAGGGCTTTTATTTCGGACGGCGATACCCGTACGAAATCAAATAAGCCGATTCTTTTTAATCACACTGAGCGGAAATTACGTTTCTCCTACAAGATGGCGGCGAAAGCAGGTCATTCTTTCCTCGTGTGGAGGAAAGATTTAAATGTTACTTGAACAATGCCATATTTTTTCCTTGGTTCCTTTCCGTCATTCACGGCACAGCAAGAAATTTATGGACAAATTCCTTAATTGCATTTTTATGAAGTAAATTAACGTAAACTGTGGGGAGACAGCAATGTTTTATTTCTGAAGCAATAGCATCCATAACAGCCAAAAGCGGCAGCATCAGTAATAATCTATTTCTAAACTGAAACCCCAAATAATGGCTCTAACATATTACATTAATCCTTTGAAATCTGACAAGTCAAATTCAATGTTACATTACGACAGATGTTCAGTTGGTTTCAAACCCCATTTCGGGCCCAAGACCATAATTCTGTTATGTAAGACAGATGCGGTTTTCATGATGTAAGGCGCCCTCTCTGAAGAGAGGGCAGGTCTGTTTTAAAGATTCATTTTGTACCTCACAGGAAACACATTACATCACCGCTACAAAGCCCAACCGGTTAAATCCGTTTAGAAAAAATATGGCTGTTTATTTTGAGAACCATATGAAACACACAAAATGACTTTTACTCTAGTTTGTGAATTGTAAAAATTATGAAGTTCTATCCAGCGTCCTGTTACGTCATCCTTGTTAGATAAATTTTATATCTAGGATTTATTCTTAAATATTCGTAATATATATACTTCCCTTTGAATCAGAGACAAATTTTTACAAAAAAAAACAAACTCCGTGGTTTTAGTCCTCAAACGAACTATACCGACCGAGCGACCGCCCCTTGTCGGTGAAGTTAGTGCCAACTTTTGCGGATAGAGTGTGTCGCGTGGTCATCGCAACGGATCCCCACGGCCGTTAATCTCGGTTTTTTGACCAGAGCAGCTTTTTCCTTGAAATAGCTCCTCAATTATCCTCACGAGGCTGAGTGGGCCCCGTTCCAGACCCACTACTTCTCAGAAAATCTTGTAGCGCCGGAAATCGAACCTGATCCTCTGGATCTGCAGTCAGAAACTCTGACCACTAGACCACAGATGCTACACCCACGTAAAAAGAAAAAAAAATACTCCCTTATTTTGGCCTGTATTAATTTCCTAATTTCCAGACAGGATTAAAATATGTTTGTATTATATATACTTGTGTAAGAAACAAATTGGAAATACGAGTATCTCATCCATATTATAAGTTCAGTCTTCTGGGATATAACACCATGCAGTCCATTCAAAGTCAAGCTACATCAAGCTGGTGTGCTTAGTCTTCAACAAACCTGAAGATGGAGGCAGTATATTTCTTCGACACTTCGATTGACCTTCAACGGACTACATAGCACTACGGGAGCCTGGCTAGCGCAGTCGGTATAGCGACTGGCTACGGGCTGGACAACGGATATTTCGGAGTTCGAGTCCCGGTAGGTTCAAGAATTTTCCCTTCTCCACGTCGTCCAGACCGGCTCTGGGGACCACCCAGCCTCCTATCGAATGGGTACCGGGGCTCTTTATCCGGAGGTAAAGCGGCAGGGGCGTGAAGCTGACCATTCACCTCCAACTAGTGCCGAGGTCAATAAAATATGAATCTATACATCCACTCCCCATACGCCTTCATGGCTTAGTGCTTAGTTAAGTACAGGGCAACTTTACCTTTTACATAGCTCCATAGCCCAGAAGACAGAGTCTTCATAATCACCGCCGCAAGTTATTTAATCCACAGGGTTGCAGCCATGTTTGTTGACACGTGGCTACTTTCTTACGGAGTGTGGGGGGAGGGGTTGTTAGCATCCGTGACTGCAAGTCCGTGACGCGAACCATCTCCTTGCCTCTACAAGCCTCCACAAAATGGACGGTTACAGCTCTCATAACTAACATAAGGAAAGTAGCGATATTCAGGGCTTCAAATGTTACATCCTGTTACTGCGTCTTCGCATGTCAAGAGCTGGGCTTTGCGACCACGAGGCCCACGCTTATTTCTGAAGCAATTCTATGCAAGTCATATTACGACAATGAAAATACTAATAGGGGCAGAATTGAAAGAATATTTAAGTCTTATAGATTGGCATCTTAGGATTGGAATTGGTCAAGAATGTAATATAGCTCTAATGATGGTTAGAATAAAATATTATTGGTGCACCTTGTAAAGGTCAAAGTTGTATTGCGGCAGATCTGTTAAGAAATGAAGTTATACGAAACGAGTATTTTCTTTTATATAAATACATTACAGAATATATAAACAAGTGGAAAATTTATCTCCGCTATATATGTATATATATATGTATATGTGTGTGTGCGTGACGGAATGAGAATCTGTTCCATTCTTTGAAAATAAATACCTATATATAATTCATCGGTAGACAAGACATAGGAAGAAGAAGAAGAAGACCGGCTTCCAAAAAGTGGGAGGATTTACGGGCATGATAAATTATTATCAGTATATCAAGAAGGGCATTAAGAGGTGATTGAACTCGGGTAATGCTTGCTACCATTCGGTCCAGAATCTTTTGTCTTCTCGTCTGCTGTCCAAAAACATAAAAATTAGAATACACAAAACAATAATTTAGCCTGTGGTTCTGTTTGGGTGTGAAACTTGGTCTCTGACATTAAAGGAGGAACATAGACTGAGGGTCTTTGAGAACAGGGTGTTGAGGAAAATATTTGGACCGAAGAGAGATGAAGTGACAGGAGGTTGGAGAAAACTGCATAATGAGGAGCTTCATAACTTGTACTCTTCTCCAAGTATAATTAGAATGATCAAGTCAAGGAGGATGAGATGGGAATGGCATGTAGCACGAAAGGGGAAGAAGATGAATGCATATAGGATACTGGTGGGAAGTTTAAAAGGAAAGAGACCTCTAGGAAGACCATGATGTAGGTATTTGGACAATATTAAAATGGATCTTATAGAGATAGAATGGGATGGTATGGATTAGATTGATCTAACTCAGGATAGGGACTTCTGGAGGGCTCTTGTGAACACGGTAATGAACCTTCGGGTTCCATAAAATGCTGGGAAGGTCCTGAGTGGATGCTGAACTGGCGGGTCCTTAGAACGGCTCTGTTCCAAGGAATAAAATTAGTTGATAAGTTAGTCAGTTGCTCAGTCAGCTCGCTATGTACTTAGAAATGGATGATCTTCATTTCGTTTCATAGGATACAATGCTTTTCCTGTATTCTTCATCATAACTGTGTAAACAGAGACATGTTTCCGCAGGTCAATTTCGGGCTGCGGACTACTGTTTAAGCGACACAGTACTTCACACTTGCCAGGAACAATCCTGTTTCCCGCACGTGGCCAAGTAGCGAGGCTATGCCAAGAATAAAGAGTCTGCCTCATACTCAGAAGGTCTCTAGATCGATATCCGTAACCACCTCGCTTACATGTGTTCCTAATTTCACTGAAATTCCATTCATGCACAACCATATATCAACTGCAGTGGTTACTTTATGACTAATGAGATGACATTTATTGCAATGGGTTAAGAGGGACGGAAGAGAGCGGTCGTGGTTTAATAATTTACATAGACTTTCTGACAAGTAAATTCACGGTCACATGACTGAACTCTCAAGTCTTTTAGCCAGTGGAAGTCGGAAGTAACTTTCTTTCAAGTTGGCCGGAGCTTAAAAGTTTAATGTTTTCACACGTTAATGACTAAACATGGGGTTCGGATTGATGAATGTGTTTACTGAACGCTTCTAACCCGTAACTAGAAGTAACTGTAACAGTCTCACTGATTTTCTGTCTACAGATCACTATAACACACATCAAATTTTCTGTTTGCTCATTGGTCACTGAGAGGTAACGGCTGTTGACAATGGAGCTCAAGACTACTAACCATCGAATCGTACCTCCGACTAAATCAAAGTCAAAATTATTGTGGCGTATAGACCCGTTGCTAAACAGTGAATCTATAAATATCGGTTGTTGCTAGGTAACGTCCGCAACATACGTGCATGCAACAATAGAAATACGATGTTTTCTATGCGGCACGCTCCTCGACCGTTGCTATGAAACGTCGCGATAAACACTACAAAAGTAGAGGCCATATTCTCTGTGTGGTCGGTGCGGAGACTATATAAAGAGATTCCAGACAGAACAGAGTTCAGTCAAAAGTCAAAGTCACATTGCGACTGACGGTCAATCAGTCAGTAAGTCTTGGTGTCAAGTCCCAGTGACTTTGGCTTGAACAGAGTTCAGTTTTAAGTAGCAGTGAGAGAGTTTTAAGTGACCGAGTTGCAAGCGAGTTCTTGGTAGGAAAATTCAGTCGTAGGCCGGCAGAGGGAATTGGAACCAGGAGTACAGAAGAATAAAGGAGGTCGAACTGTGAGGATTTTAAGCGTGATTTGAAGATTTTATTTATGTGTAAATGTTGGAGTGTGTGACTCTGTGGGACTGTGCCAGTTTCTCTGTTGAGATCCGTTGCCAGGAGACGGAGAATTCTAGTGCGTGTGTAACGGTGAAATGGAAAGTGAGCACATCAGCGATAGCTCTGTAATTAAATGTGATTAAGAGAGATTGTAATCAAGCTGCTAACAAATCCAATCACCCGAACTAGAACCCGCCATTTTCGTCGCGCGTACCACGCTACACATGACATTACGTCACGACTGACGGTGAGTCGGCCAGTCTCTCTCCGTGTCAAACACCCATCTGGGGTCTAAAGACTAGATTTTTATTATTGTCAGACAGTTACGTATTTCGACCTCTCTGACGAGATGTCGAATCTGTCGTTTACAGTTGCTGTTCCTAGCCAACGCAGTCATTCTCGGGTGTGATTCCCACGGGAATCCAGACGCACCAACCTGGAGGTCCAGGTTCCCATAAGTTTATCCCCCAGGTACAGGGTGTCCCAGTTATAAGCTCGGGCACTGGATTCCCTTTTCGTCACCTTCTACAACTCGCAGGGCTCTAATGGAGGCATTAGAACCCGCTTCCACGGGCTGACTAAATTTTCCGTTGGTCCTCGCTATATAACTGCGGCATGATTTGCATAAAATAATTGCTTACTGTAGTTACTCCTCTGTTGCATGTTTATTCGTTGCCGTGGACACGTATTTAAGGAGCCGTTGCCTAGCAATATTCGCATCTCTTTGTTCCACTCTTCCAACTGTCAGCCGTCATGTCAGAATATATTAAGTCTGTAAATTGTGGATCTTACATATAACATCCTGTATTTTTTTATACACAGACGAAGAGAAGGTTATTTTACCTGTAAGTCTCTAGGTTTGTGATGAAGAGAAAAGCAGTTCAATATCTAATGACTTGTTGGCCAATATAACTAAGATCTTTGAGCTTAGATCGACTCCGCTCCTTCTTCAGTTTCTTACACTTCATTATTCATCTATTCTGGGTAATGAGACATAATTGTATATTTAGTTTTCTTTGCGTTTCGTTCTAGATTAAGTTTCTTACTTAATTTCACGACATCTACAAACAAAAATAAACTCCGTAATTTTAGTCCGCAAGCGAAATATACCGACTGAGCGACCGTGGCTTGTCGCCGAATTTAGTGCCAACTTTAGCGGATAGAGAGTGTCGCGTGGTCAGCGCAAGGAATCCCCACGACAGTTAAGCTCGGTTTTCTAGACCGGAGCCGCTATTTCCTTGAAATCGCTCCTCAATTAACATCATGAGGCTAAGTGGAACCCGTTCCACTATTTCTCAGAAAAAATCTGGATCTGTAGCCAGAAACGCTGAACAGTGGACCACAAAGGCGGTCGTCCACAACATCTTTCTCTCTTTATTATATTATGTCCGCAATAACAATAATAATATATACCGAAAGCTGTTATGCCAGATTAAAAAATTCTTCTGATTTTCGGTGAGCTTCATAAGGTGCATTTAGATTTCTTCCAAAGAAAGGATAGGCCAAATAATTTGCCTACGAAATTGCATTTAAACAATTTCAGAATAATTTTTTGGACAGCCCCAGAACTGTGGATTGGTATACTGAAATATAATTTCGCCATAACTGTTTTATTTTCCATATTAACGTATTGTGACATGTTGAGCTATGGATGACGCCCCTCCCCCCCCGCCAGCCGTGATGCGCCGAGCGAAGCCGAAGTGAGCCGAAGTTAGCCGAGTCCTAGCATCCTGGTCGCTATGCAACGCGAATCAACAGCGATGACGTCACCAAGGGTACCGCGGGTTGCTAGGCAGCGCGGGTAAACAGGATTGCGAGAGACGACGGTAGTAACAGCGGTTACTACCGCTAGCATTGCTAGCAACACAGCGCCAGGCAACAAGGGTGCTTATTACGTGGCCGTTTTCTGTATTGTCCGATAGAGGCTACATGAGGAGCAGACAAGGCTATTCATAGCTAGTCCTCGAGCTACCTCCGAGTTAGTTCCGAATAACCAGCAACACGTTACACTGGTGTCAGAAGTGGGATTTGGACTTACACACGTGATCAACGAGATTCGAACTCAAGACACGTTACACTGGTGTCAGAAGTGGGATTTGAACTTACACACGTGACCGACGAGATTCGAACTCGAAACACGTTACAGTATATATTTCGTTCATTTTTTATTTTTTCCAATATTCCAGACGACTGGACAGATGTCTGACTTCCCTCTTTTCTCTAGGTGTCTAAATATCTTCAAACAGTAGAGTTAAAAGCAGTGAGGATAAAGCATCTCCTTATTTTAAACGCATACAGTGCGGCTATTATTAGCATTACTGTTCAGTAGATTTCAGATGTACTCACCACGTCAATGAGCTGAGACAATTTGAGCTTGATCTTGACTGTGAGTGCGTCGCTCACATTCACGACGGGACGCACCAGCTTGTTGTAGTTGCTGAGAAGATCGTCGTACAGACGCTTAGCGTCGGGGTTGCCCGAGCAACCTGAAACAGAATTTCCAAATACTTTCTATATGTTTTGCCCGTTTAATTTGCATTGATACTCTTTCATAGTTGATAGAAACTCACTGGCAACTAACTAACTAACTGATCAACTAATTCCATAGAGCTGAGTCCTTGAGAAACTAATTGTTCTCCAGCTACTCAGGAAATTCCATGAACGATAACCCATTCTATTTCTTCAAGACCCACTTTAATATTTTCCTGTAATCTACTCTTAGGTCTTCATATTTGTCTCCTTCCTTCCTCACAATAAGATTGTGGTTTTTTATTTGTTTAACGACGGTGTTAAGTAGCGAGTATACATAGCGTCGAACAGCAGGACGATTGATGAACTAAAAGGGATTTGGAAGAAAAAAGCTGTGTCCTAATCTAGATATAATCCCGGAATTTGCGTAGTAAGACTGAGGAAAACCACGAAAATTAGCAGACAAGTTTACACGTGTTTTGACTGAGATTGGAACAAATTACATCCATAATACTAACCTACAGCTTTGACGCTACACCAACCGGTGCGGACTGGTTACCAGGTTTCGCATTCATAAAAAGGAACAGGTGAATTGTAGCCTGTATATTTTAATATTTACGTTTTAGGGGGGACGAGGGATACTGAACTGAATAATAAAAAATATTCCCTCTATTGAATTTGCTTTCAATTTGTTCATGAGTATGATTTCAAATTGTCGCTTTCGTCCCCAAATATTTTTACTCTGGAACGTTTTCGAAAACCACTACAGTCACAATGGGCACTACAGGAATTCATTCTGTCATGTTTTCAATGGATCTTCCAGCCCATTCAATGACCTGGCCTTTTTTCTCAGTTCCGTAATCATTTTTCACAGACGGTAGGGCTCCTTGGATGAGTGATCAGCCCGTCGCAAGGACGCTACCTAAACACAAACCTAGAATAAACGTACACAAGCATCTACGCATTAAGTGGGATTCGAACCGACGATCCCGGCGTCCGAGCGAGCGAAGACAGTACATGCCTTAGACCGCTCGGCTACCGTGACCGGCAGTGTATAAGAATAATATATAAGAATTCAGTTCGTACCTCACAGGAAATAGATCCGAACCGACGATCCCGGCTTCGGAGCGAGCGAAGTCAGTTCATGCCTTAGACCGCGCGGCTACCGTGACCGGCAGTGTATAAGAATAATATATAAGAATTCAGTTCGTACCTCACAGGAAATAGATCCGAACTCACGATCCCGGCATCCGAGCGAGCGAAGACAGTTCATGCCTTAGACCGCTCGGCTACCGTGACCGGCAGTGTATAAGAATAATATATAAGAATTCAGTTCGTACCTCACAGGAAACAGATCCGAACCGACGATCCCAGCTTCGGAGCGAGCGAAGTCAGTTCATGCCTTAGACCGTGCGGCTACTGTGACCGGCTCACTCTTTCATATCGCTACAAATAAGGACATCGATATATTTATAAGCGGTAAAAGCGAGTGTAACAATTTTGTTTGGTTTCCGGAGCTGGGAAATGATTGATGTTGCAATATGTTGAATACTCTTTAATGGAACTGAATTTTGTTAGGCGTAATATCGCGTGCAAACATAGCAACAGTTTCATCCATTCCACTCATGTGCATCTGACGTGAAGTGACAGAGACTTTGACCAGTCACTCCACTGTCATTTGCTCTACATGTTTATGGAACAAAGAGACATCCATTTCGAACATTTCTAACGCAAAGTGTCTCCTTTTGGTTCTGCAACTCTCACGAAAAGAAACTGTAATCCAGTCCTTTTGTGTTTAATCTCTTTGCAATACATTTATATAAACTGCTAATCGAGCAGAAGTGTTCCTGGTTACAGATCCAGAGGACCCGCCTTCGATTCTCAGCGCTACCAGATTATCTGAGAAGTAGTGGGTCTGGAACGGGGTACACTCAGCCTCGTGAAGATAATTGAGGAGCTATTTCAAGGGAATATCGGCTCCGGTCTAGAAAACCGAGATTAACTGCCTTGGAGATCCGTTGCGCTGGCCACGTGACACCTTCTATCAGCAAAATTTGGTACTAACTCCGCCGACAAGCGGTGGTCGCTAGGTCGGTATAGTTTTCTTGCGGACTACAAGCCACGGAGTTTTAATATGATCTTATATACCAAGACGTTCCAAGTCTCACAGATTTCTTGTTTTCGGAACCTTGCAGGCAGAATATTGGTAGGAGTCGTTGGACAGGGGATCAGCCCATCACAAAAGCTCTACCTGTACGGTGGAACATAAACACAGAAACTCCCATTATGTTCATCTGTGCGCCGAGTCGAATTCGAACCCAAGATTCGGAAGATAATGCACGTCTTCGACCGAGCAGACAGAATTGTACAAACAGCAAATTTCAAAGCGTTTTGCACTTTTTGCCAGTATTATTACAGTATGCATAAGAAGGAGTATGGGATGGGATGGGATGGGATGGGATGGGCATGTAACATGCTTGGGAGACATGACATACTGATGCCAAATTTAAGTCGTGAAAGCTGAAGGGAAGAGACAAAATTGATCGATTATGCGTAGATGGGACTGTAATATTCAAATGTATCTTATAGAAATATGGATTGCCTGTGGGACTTCATTCTCCCAGCTCGAGGCAGGATCCAGCAGTTGCATCTTGTACACACACCAACGAGCACTCGGGTTCCACACTTAGCGGGAACGAACTGAGTTAGCTTTCAATTCTCATGCAGTAAGCTGATTGTTTACATTAACATGAAGGTTGCAGAAAGGGGTTTAAAAGATTCAGGGTTTCACGAGAAGAGAAAAACATTAAGCATATTTGGGAAAGCACTGAAGGGAAACATTACTGTATAAATTTATGAGAAGACCAACTGTCTTATACGCATAAGAAATTTTCTCTTCTTGCTGTTTTGTTCTCTAGAGATGCTTATCTTCTACTATGAAGAATGAGGCAATTCATTCATCCGAAACGTTGATAAACTTATACTGTACTACATGACACCATATTAAAAATAGAGCACTCCGTACTATAAGTATGTAAGATGTTTAGGGGGTACGCTACAGCGTAGTTGGTTGAGGCACCACACTACAAGCCAAAAGGTCGAGGTTTCGAGTACTTATGAGGTCACTGGATTTTTCAATTGATCTAATTTTTCAACTGCACTATGGCCCTGGGGTCGACTCAGCCTCTAACAGAAACGAGTACCAGAAATCTTTCTGGAGATAAAGAGCGGCCGGTGCGTAAGGATGATAAATTTACCGCCATCTGTGGGCCGATTATCTAGATAATGTATGAACCTCGACGTCTCACAATCCTATGGGCCTCCACGGCCTGTTACAGGGATAGCTTTGCCTTTTAATGTAGGATATTTAATGATGATTTGCACGGGATGTTGAAAGAAACATTAATGATCTACTTCATGGTACCATCCCGGTTTCGTCTGGAGGGACTGTGTAAAACCATAAAAATCCTCATTCAGTATAGTTCTGGACGAAGTTCGAAAGGGGCATCTTTTTAACATGTCCGACCGCTCGGTCCAACGGCGGTTTAGGCAGACTATGGTAATGAGGCTTCTGGTTCCGTTAGAGGTTCGGACACTCTCTACCTGTCCACGCGAATATCAAGACTGCCTCTGTTCAATAATGCTGGTTAACTGGGTACGCACTTAGCTACTTAGCTGGTGCGGCACTTCGCAAGTTGGCTGTGTGGCTAGTCAGTTAGCTACGCAGTAGCTAATCATTTACGTAGTTTTAGTTATATTTTAAAGGGTTCGGACGATGGGGTGTAACACATATAATTACTCTGTTTTGGGATTTTCTCCGTCTTCCGGTATTCTAGAAAATATAAAACACGACGTTTCGGAAATTGGATTTATGTCCGTCCTCAGGTGAGGGGGGAAGAGAGACAATTTGGCCTCTTAGAAAAAACTAATCACTGAACAACCCCTGTCAGATTTACACAGCTATTTAACCACCTGAGATCAGGCTAATTCGACGGGAGATAACAAGAAAATATGAAATAAAAATTGTGATAGAACACACACATGCATGGGACTAGGATAGAAAAGGAGGCAGGAATGTGTGCTACAAACCTAGCCAACAAACCCAAGTGCATGAGCACCAGTACAAAGAAATATGGAAACGATTTGTGAAGACATGTAGTTATCTATCACTAGTGCCATCTGTGGAATAAAACCTGAACACTTGAGAATGAAAACTTATGGAAACCCACGAAGAATCTGTCACGTCAGTTAGGGCGCGTGTTGGCTCGGATGGCAACAATTGCAACTTGTATAGGTGCGATATCCGGTTCGAATCTCGGAAGAATCACCGGCTATTCTGACTGAATTGCTTCGTGGTTTTTGTTACTCCTTCATAGTAAATCCCAGGACAGAATCTCGAAACAAACAACCACCTCTTCGTTCGAAATATTTCCAACTTCTCACTCATTAATAGTCTTGACATTCGTGTATATGTAGCCTGATTTACTAACAGTACCATTAAATAAACCGCAAACAAATTCAGAAATAACTTTACCTTTATCCAACGTATACAAAAGCCAAGGTAGATTTAACCGTCTCTCTCGCCGCGCCATAGCGCAAGAGGTTAGTCGCTGGCTTTCCACCGCGGCGGCCCGGGTTCGATCAAGTGGGATTTGTGGCGGACAAAGTGGCGCTGGGGCAGGTTTTCTCCGAGTACTTCGGTTTCCCCTGCTAATATTCATTCCACCAATTGCTCCACAATCACCCTCACCTATCATCTGGGGCTGGTACAATAGGCCAGAAATGGCCGCAGTACAAGGGACTTAGTCCCACCCCACTAGCAATAAAAAATACGTCACTCTCATGCGGCAAGGACCTCAGACCCCAACATGTAGGCCCAACAGCCAGACGCTACCAGCACGGAGGATAATAATGAGATATGTATCTTAGAGTAGAAGCCGCGAATGGGATGACAAGGCAGCCACAAAGAAACTACGCCCGTATAATGATATCTTAATTGAATCACGAAGGGGAAGGCCCGAGTGCTGGATTAACACACGTGACCCACTATGGCAATGGGACTAACAACTATCTAACTGAAATGAACTCATTACTTTAAGTTGATCCCTTGTGGGGCTTCGCTGGAAACATGCGTACGGATAAGTACCTGATATGAACAGGATCCACATGAGAGCCAGGAGGTTCCTCATCTTCCTCTCTGCATACACCTCCTCATGATGACGTCAGCAACGACGCCTTGGGTTCCGTCGTGACGACCATCGTCTCGGCCACATCCTCCTGAAGACGATAAAATTGTGTTAATTTTAAAAATTCCTTTATGTGTGGATATGTTCAGAATCTATCTACTCCCCGAAGTTTCCTCAGGCTTTCCCAGATATGAATGTTACAAACATCGCATCTGCTATTCATAAAAGAATTTTTTCTTTGTAAGAAGCGGAATATATCCCTTTGTAAATCCACAAATTCTGGTTCAAAAATTTCAAGTTGCAATTCTTCGATTAATACTGATTTTTAGATTATACTATTTTTATTTACATTTCGTGGACTTAGGTACCGCTTCTGTGGTTTAGTGGTCAGACTTCCTGGCTACAGATCCAGAGGTTCCGAGTTCGATTCCCGGCGCTACCAGATTTTCTGAGAAGTAGTGGGTCTGGAACGGGGTCCACTCATTCTCGTGAGGATAATTGAGGAGCTCTTCAAGGAAATAGCGGTTAGTGGGCTAGAAAATCGAGATTAACGGTCGTGGGGATCCGTTGTGCTGATAACACGACACCCTCTATCCGCTAAAGTTGGCACTAACTTCGCCTATAAGCGGCGGTCGTTCTGTCGGTATAATTCGCTTGCGGACTCAAGCCATGGAGTTTGCTTTTTGTTTCGGGGACTTAGGATCAGATAATAAAAAGTGAATAAAGACATTACACCTGTTATGGCAAATATGTTCTTCTTTCAAATAAGCATAATCGTTATATATGTGATATATTATTTTACGTATTGTATTAGCATTTTCCGGTTCGTATTACTTTTTAATAATTAGCAGTGAAATTTTTATTCTTTTATTTTATTTTTTTTTTGTATATTTATTCTTTGTTTCGCAAGAAACGGGTTGTAAATCCGATATATGTCAGCTGTCAGGAATCTGACAACTTTCTGTTGGGAATTCTGTGATTCCCCGAACAAAAGAAAACAATAACACTGAATAAAGGTTCGGCCACATAGAGCGCCACGCTGTGTACACTCTGCAACGCAGCTAACATAGGGACATTGCGCACGTAGCGTACGTAGCGTACGGAAGTCTGTGTGGCCAGTCACATAGGCAATAAAGGGAGATATTTTTCTGTTCGTATAGCGAACATAGCTTACGTAGCGCTCTGTGTGGCCGAACCTTAAATCGAACTGCTAGAACTGTACAAGGAACAGTAAGAAATGTGAGGAAATATTATAAGCGTAACAAAGACCATCTTCTAAATACACAGTTTCCTATGTACGTCTGTTATCTATGTGCCATCACTAAACTTATCTGATCTTTCGCAAGGCCAATGTTTATCTGTTACATATTTCAGTCCTGCTCATTTTGTTACCTTTTATTGAACTACTGAACCATATTACGTTCACGAAAAAAATAAGTTCCGAATAAGTTGTCCCTGTGCTTAATTAATTAAATACTATGCTATGAAGGCATATGGGGGAGTGGAGGAATAGGAGCACCACAGTTAACCTCGAAACTGCATGGAGGTGGGTGGTCAGCTTGACGCCCAAGGGTACCGATACCCACTGGATAGGAAGCTGGTCCCTGAACAGTTGGAGGGAACCTAGTCATATCCGATATGCAAAGTTCATAGGTCAATACTCGGTAAATATGGACATCAAAGCTCAAAAAAGTGTCTCTTCATAGGGGTACCCAAACAGAAAATTCCGATTTTATGGAAAACAATGATTTCGGTTGAATTTCAATAGTTTATAGCGCCCCTCCCCACCTAAATAAACCCGTGCTGTTGGTACATATTGGTACGCCATATAGAAGAACAAAATGAAATGTAATTTTTTTCCAAGACGGTTTGAACAGATTTGAGTAAATTTGAATCATTTTAGAGGCAGTGGACTCAACTATTAGTACATTACTTACTCATGGAGCTGAGCCCTTCTTTAGGAGCCGCCAATTCTGCAGCTACTCAAGAATTTCTCAGCATTTTATGGAACCCAAAGGTTCATTACCGTGTTCACAAGAGCCCTCCACTGGTCCCTATCCTTAGCCAGATCAATCCAATCCATACAATCCCATCCTCTCTCTCTAAGATCAATTTTAATATTGTTCACCCACCTACGTCTTGGACTTCTCAGTGGTCTCTTTCCTTCTGGCTTTCCCACCAATATCCTATATGCATTCCTCGTCTCTCTCATTCGTGCTACATGCCCTGCCTACCTCATCCTCCTTGCCATGATCATTCTAATTATACTTGGAGAAGAGTACAAGTTATGAGACTCAACTATTATTTACCTTAAAGTAAAGGGATTCGAAAAATGGGTCCCTAACAGAATAACAATAATTTTTAAATGACTGTATAATGATAATGATTATATAGAATTTGAGTTTCTCTATACGGCGCTATATTCCAGAATATAGAACTCTTGATATTGATTGAATTTCGCCGAATTCCAGTACCGATACCCCCAAATAAGACGCTAATTATCTTGTTTCTCGTGAGGTAACAAACAGTAACAAACTTCTCTAGGGGCTGTTTCCTCGGATTATAAAACGTAAAGTTGTTCCTGTGCTTAACTAATTAAGCACTACGCCATGAAAATTAATGGAGGAGTGGATGTATAGATCCGCATTTTCTTGACCTCGACACTAGCTGGAGGTGAATGGTCTGCTTCACCCCTCGGCTGCTTAACCCCCGGGGAAAATCCCCCGGTACCCATTGGATAGGAGGTTGGGTTGACACCAGAGTCGGTCTGGACGATTTAGAGAAGAGAAAATTCTTAATCCTACGGGGACTCGAACTCCGCCCTTCAGTCGTTCAGCCCGGATCTTCCTCGGGATTAAACTATTGTTTGTATTTCAAACAAGTAATCTCTCTGAAATATTTATATTAGGATAGTAGAGAGGCTGTGATCTCTTAAGATTATATGAGAAATTATGTGCAATGACTTTATTTCGATGTTTGTAGTTTGGTTTGTATTGCTTTCTACTTAAGTGCCATTTGCAGTGTTTACTCTTTAGGGTACGGTTCGGAATGGATTTCTCTGTAGTGGTTCGAAGAACGAAGTAACGAGATCAAAGTCGAAGTGACTGTAGACATTCCAAACTCGAAGCAAATACGCAGAACATGTGCTAGTCATTCTCGGTTCATTCACAATTTCCTTGGATGTTTCAGGAGAGACGAAGTTATGACACAGCAAAGTCATAACCAAGTGCAATGAAACTGACTGGGATCGAAGGCTTAGCTCATGCTTAAAGAGCGCACTCAGAGATATATCTTTACGAGTATAAACGCTTTCCATCATAAGATTTTTACCATACAAAATTTAATTAATAACTTCTCTCAAAGAGACAATTTTCCAGTTGGGCAGTAATATAAATTATGATCTACAAAATAAATTATAAAAATATAATTGTCTCTGTAGAAGAATTAAACATACTTTTTTTTTTCATTGGCACCACAGCCCCAGTGGGCCTAGGCCTACCTCCATGAACTTCTCCGTTCACTTCGGTTTTTCTAGATCTTACACATTCGGTAGGACTCCTTGGGCGAGTGATCAGCTCGTCGCAAGGCCTCTACCTGTACACAAACACAGAAAAAACACACACACAAACTAAACATCCATGCCCGGAGTGGGATTCGAACCCACGATCCCGGTTTCCAAGCGAGTGAATACAGTACATGCCTTAGACCGCTCGGCTACCGTGACCGGTTTAAACATACTTTTTTTCCTTGGCACTACAGCCCCAGTAGGCCTAGACCTACCTCCATGATCTTCTCCGTTAAACATATTTTACTAGACAAAATTCAAGTAAGACAATTCTAAATTCTAAAAAGTTCTAACAGTACCGTCTTCCTTATATGGCACCAAATGCTGGACTTGAACGAAACAACAGATTCAACTGAACAAATCCTGATATAAGCGGCAGACTAAAGAAGACGCAAAAACAGAATCATTGAATTAATTCACTTAGTGAGGGGTGGAGTCCAGCTGGGTCAACTCGGCACATCAGCCACTGATTGGCCTATTGTAGCCTACCCTGGGTGATTATGATGATGGAGGATTTGGTGGAATGAAGATTGGCAGGGTAAACCTAAATACTCGGAGAAAACCTCCTCCAGCGTCACTTTGTCCACCGCAAATCCCACTTGACCAGACACTGGCTTGAACCCGGACCGCAACGGCGGGAAGCCAGCGACTTACCGCTTAAGCCATGGCGCGGCCTAGAGGAACAAAAATTTATTAACTTATAAGGAAAAGTAAAAGAATCGAAACAGAAACATTTATAACACATTTTAAAATTTCCACCTAATTGGATTCCTCTGAATGTGCATGATGATCATTCTGAAGGAAGAAAGAGAGAGAGAGGTCACCAAAAAGATGGATTGTTATTCTAACCCGAAAATTGGAACATGTCAAAGGGTCTAAACCTTGCCGTTAATGAAGATGGCCATAAAATTAAAAACAAAACACTCCGTGGTCTGTAGTCTGCAAGCGAACTATACCGACCGAGCGACCGCCGCTTGTCGGCGAAGTTAGTGCCAACTTTTGCCGATAGAGGGTGTCACGTGGTTAGCGCAACGGATCCCCAAGGCTGTTAATCTCGGTTTTCTAAACCGGATGACCATGAAATTAACAGCGTTATTGGACAAAGAACATGCAATGAATTATATAGCCGACAATGAGACTATACTCATGGCTCACTGGCGTGCAATCATATAAATACTAAATGGATTACAGTGGCGTGAAAGATTATAATTGATTTATGGCTTCCACAGAATTATAACCATACTCGTAGATTGCAATGGCTGCAAGCACACTCCTGGCTTATGGCACACCGTGAAACTCTGTCACGACATTAATATATGGGTTACAGCTCTACAGTAGCGTGCATGCGTGTTGTTCTTTCATAGCTTCTATATTAATAAATGGATTACATGTAGGCTGACTTATATTTGTATTAGCAACATAAATTTACAGAGCGATACAGTGTAATATGGTTGATATTTAATGCTATTGTCCATATATATATATATATATATATTGGCGAGAAAGCCAGACTGAAAGAAACCACTAGAAAGGCAAAAGCATTGGTGGATAACTGGTAAAAGGTAAAGTTGTTCCTGTGCTTAACTAATTAAGCACTATGCCATGAAGGCGTATGAAGGAGCGGAAGTTTAGATTCACATTTTCTTGCCCTCGACACTAGCTAGACGTGAGTGGTCAGATTCACGCCCCGGCTGCTTTAACCCAGGGAGAAAGAACCCCAGATACGCATCGGATAGGAATTTGGGTGGACCCCATAGCCGGTTTGGAAAACATGAAAAAAAGAATATTCTTGACTCTACCGAGACTAGAAGTCCGACCCCTCAGTCATCTAGCCCGTAGTCAGTCGCTATATCGATTACGCAATCTCGGATCCCCAAACATTGTTGGATGTATAATGTTAATACGGATCTTAGAGAGACACACATTGGATTCATCTGGCTCAGCATAGAGACCAGTGAAGGGCTCTTGTGAAAACGGTAATGAATCTTTTGGTTCCATAAAATGTTTGGAAGTTTTTGAGTAGAATCAGAACTGGCGGCTTCTGAAGAGGGGCTCATCTACATGCAGTTAGTTAGTTAGTTAGTTAGTTAGAATATTGCAGAGACACACATATATGCAATTGGTAACAGATGGCAGTGGCGTCCATACAAGTCAGAATGTGTGAAAAACACAGTCATTTTGTTGAGAGGTAAGTCCATCTCAAGAAAAGTTCCTTCACCACCCACAAACTTATTCCATTGCTTCTGTCAGTGATTAATACACGTCATTAATTAAATAGCTAGAATCGTAAGAAAGAACATCAGTTGAATTCTGTTATTTCCGCATCACAAATTCTTCAGCCTTTCAGGAGTTTATGTACGCAGAGTCACAAGAGCAACATCTGGTAAATGAGGGTTTGTTGCGTTTTTGAAATATTCAATAAAGATGGAAGTAAGAGACCTAAGGAAACAAGAAACAGTGAACCTAAAGTGAAGTAAATAAGTATGGCTGAAAGCAAATACTCGTAAAGTTCTCATACCTTTTTATGACAAATTCAGCAGTAACTTCTCTCTCCAATTTGCCTATGACTGAGTGCGTGATTTGTCATGCTGACTTTACCACCGCTGTGAGACCACAATTCTTAGGGCTTTTTGTATGATTATTGAGCCAAGAGTTTTGATTAGACGCAGTAAAGAAAGTACCCGGGATAACTCAGTCTGTGTAGCGATGGGTTACGGCCTAGACTACAGCGGTTCGTTTCCCAGTAGGGACAACAGCTTTCTCTCTACTCCACAGCGCGTAGACCGGCTTAGGGCCCACACAACTTCCTATCATATGAACACCAGAGGGCTCTTTCCCCCGGAGAATGAAACTGACCATTCACCTCCATCTAGTGCCGAGATCAAGAAAGGTGTAACAATACCTCCACTCCCCCATACATCTTAATGACGTTACTGCTTCTCATCTTACTGCTTATGAATTGCAAAATATGAAATCATGACAACTCTCTTAGGATTTTTACAATGGCCCTTTCAGCCCGTTCAGGACCCAGACCTCTTATTCAGTTCCGCAATCATTTTTCACAAAACGTAGGACTCATTGGACGAGGGATCAGCCCACCGCAAGGCCGCTACCTACACACAGGAAACACAAACAAAGAGTAAACGCATACTACACACACCATACATTCATGTCCTGAGTGGGACTCGAACCCACGATCCCGGCTTCCGTGCGAGAGAAGACAGTACATGCCTTAGACCGCTCGGCTACCGTGACCGGCAGTGTATAAGAATAATATATAAGAATTCAGTTCGTACCTCACAGGAAACAGATGCGAACCCACGATCCCGGCTTCCGAGCGAGCGAAGACAGTACATGCCTTAGAGCGCTCGGCTACCGTGACTGGAACTCTTTTAGGAATGTTGGTTAATAATTTGGTTTTATGAAATGTAGTCAACTGTAAAGTGGTTGCTTAATCCAAGAAAATAATAACCATAACTTTGGTTTTACTTAGCATTTGACGTGCTTTCATTTCGCCTATTAAAAAGGATATACACGTATATCATTATGATTGCTACTTAATTACTGCGACAAAACCCCAACCGTGTGTTTAATTACATTTTATAATATTCGATAAGAAGTTCTTATAGTTTTCGGCGAATTTAAGGACGTCAAAAGACACAGACAATTGACTTTCTTTCTGTTCCCATGGCAACAGTCGCGGAAACAACTTAAATAAGAGACGCTTTATTACAGAATACTACGTTACAAAAGCCTGTGATTGGATGTAAGAAATTCCTATCTCTACAGCCACTTCATGAATATGTTGGCAAATAACACAAACTCAGGCTCCTGAACTACCGATTCATGGTTTCTGCTGGCTGAAAGGCGTCCAGTAAATTTGTCACTTTCCAGGAACATTCTTTCTGCTTTAGAACAGTCAACCACACACATACGTGTGGTCAACTCACTGTCGCATCTCCGAATGCAATTCTAATAAATTTATCGCTATCTTTTATACGTTCCGAACGTATTATTGTATACACATCCGTTGTTTTCTATACTCTGTTATCATTAAACTGACAAGCGGGCAAAATCTCTGACTTTAACCCTTTAAATTCCAATGGTCACTCTATGTACAGCCTGCTTTAACGTACTAGAACTCTGCATTCAGCCCACAGTGTATTTTTGTGTTCTGTACAGTTCTCACAGTAAACAGCGAATGTGTTCCTGAGCAGCATTAACCGGTTGGGCTCTGTAGCGGAGACGTAATGTGTTTCCTGTGAGGTACGGACTGAATTCTTATATATACTGCGTTCTGCCCACAGAGTGTGTCTGTGTGTTCCGTACGGTTTTCACAATAAACAGCGACTGTGTTCCTGAGCAGCATTAACCGGTTGGGCTTTGTAGCGGAGACGTAATGTGTTTCCTGTGAGGTACGAACTGAATTCTTATATATACTGTATTCTGCCCGTAGAGTTTACACCCGTGTGGAGGAGGGGTCGAATACATCCACCGTGACCCTGCGAGTCGTAGGAGGCGACAAAAATAGAAGTCGCAAACCTGAGACAGTCGCGAGTCCCAAGGGACTCGGACCCGAGAAAGATTGCGCTGGCCAGGGCCAGCAACATATGCAAAAGATAGACCCACCCTCTCTTCTCAGAGGGCGCCCCAGAAGAACGAGACCGTAACTGTCGAACAGTAACAAATATCTGGTCATGTGCCCCAGGAGGGTGCTTGACACCAAAACTTACTGACTGACTGACGCACTGTCAGTCGCAATGTGACATTGACTTTGATTTTGACTTGACACAGAGTTTAGTTGTGTGTTCCTACGGTTCTCACATCAAACAGCGACTGTGTCCATGAACAGCATTAACAGGTTGGTCTTTATAATGACACATAATGTGCTTCATGTGAGATACGAAATGAATTTTTTTTAATTTGTGGAGAATTTCGGACTTTAGAGCGTTAAGCACCAGCCACAAACAACTGAAGAAATCTAAAAAGCTGTAAACTGACTGGGGGTGCAGTAAGATGACAGGATATACTATAAGGGCCTAGTACGTGCGGTGTGAAATTTATGAATTATTAATTCTCTTCAAGCCACGATACTTTTTATCAGGCTTCTAAATACACCGCTAGTAACAGGTTGTGTTGTCATGCATGTATGAGGCTTTCAGACGCAAAACTGAATACAAGGACTCATATCCATCTAGTGCCGAGGTCAAGAAAATATGGATCTATTCATCCACCCGCCCAACGCCATTATGGCGTAATGCTTAACTAGTTAAGCAAAGGGAAAACTTCATTTTTTACTGCTTTTCAAGTAGTAATTATTAACGAGAGCATTACACCGGACACAACTTAAAACACTGACTGAATAAACAACTTCAACAAACATCTAGATTTCAGGATATATCTGAAATTATGTAAAAACTGGTACATGTCAGTTCTGTATAGAAAAATATAGCAATAGCTGGGATATACGCAATGTAGTCCGTTGAAAATCAACGTTTCCGATAAACATGTCTCGTCACTCTCCCTCCAGCAGATATTGTTGCCTGCTTCACGCTGGTTCCTTGCCTCGTTAATTCTTCGATCGTCGAGTTGGAGGCGACATGTTCTTCCGACAAGTTTGTTGGCTTTTAACGCGATATGCTACGTTGAATCCCAGGAGATAGACCCCTTCATCCGCGCCATAGCTCAAGCGGTTAGTCGCTGGCTTCCCACCGCGGCGGTCCGGGATCTATCCCGGGTCTGGTCAAGTGGGATTTGTGGTGGGCAAAGTGCCGCTGGGGCAGGTTTTCTCCGATTACTTCGGTTTCCCCTGCCAAACTTCATTCTACCAATTGCTCCACAATCAGCCTCACCTATCATCTGGGGCTGGTACAATAGGCCAGAAGTGGCCAGAAGTGGGACTTAGTCCCACTCCACTAGCAATAAAAAAAATAGACCCCTTCATAATCACCGCTGTGAGAATCACAAATCCTACATATACAGAATGTTCCACATAAGAGCGCAAAGCTCCACTCTATGAATTCAACAACCAAAAACAAGAGAAATAATTTCGTATAAAGACAGGGGTCCCGAAGCGTCCTAACAGAGATTCGAGAAATTTGTACTTTCGTCGCATGTAATTTTACAAATGATATACAAATACTGGTTGGAGAAAACTTCATAATGAGGAGCTTCTTAACTTGTACTCTTCTACAAGTATAATTAGAACGATGAAGTTGAGGAGGATGAGGTGGGCAGGGCATGTAGAATGAATGGGGGAGACGAGGAATGCATATAGGATATTAGTGGGAAAGCCAGAAGGAAAGAGACCACTGTGAAGACCAAGGCGTAGGTGAATGGACAGTATTAAAATGGATCTTAAAGAGATATGATGGGATAGTATGGATTGGATTGAGCTTGCTCAGGATAGGGACCAGTGGAGGGCTCTTGCGAACACGGTAATGAAACTTCGGGTTCCATAAAATGTAGGGAAAGACTAGAGGAGCTGCAGAATTTGCCGACAAGCGGCGGTCGCTCGGTCGGTATAGCCCACTTGCCGAATGAAACCACGGAGTTCTTTCTGTTTTTTGAAACAAAATTAAGACACAGTACATTAATAAATTTAGTAATACTACTAAAAATTCCAAATATAGTAGGCTCTAATTTATTTTAATGTTAGACAAGAAGGCGCATCATTAGGAATTCGCATATATAATTTTACATTGTCCAAAATTGAATTCGCTAATAAGAATAACAACAGACCGTAAAACATGGATCCTTCTTAAGACAACTTAATTCAAATAGTTTATTTCCCTGTAATTTGCCTGACGGTGACCTGGAAGACGTCGAAACATTCACATAATAAACAAATAATAGAAATACAGTAGCATCTATTTTTATCTTCATCCTGAAGACACATTCTGTGTTGTGTTGACTGTCTAATTTACACGATTATTAATGTGAGAATTCTACTTTTTTTACTGCAACCAAAGACCATTAGTCCCTGTTCCTCACTTAATGCATTAAGAAACGACAAAGATTAGCATAGCTTACTCGCGGCTTGGTTTGAAACTGAGAGCCTTGATAGTACGGTTCCGAATGGGACTGATGCATCAGCCTTGGATGATGTAGTTAAGAACGTGAAGCATTGATGGAATTATAATTGCTAGGGGACCAATTTTTCCTTCGCAAATTCTACATGGACTGCCTCGAGGAGGAATCCCGGCTTTCTTCGTAAGAATTCGATGATTAACTGCCTGGGTTATTGCACGGTCTAGATGAAGGTTAGGTTATCCCTATATGTAGTTGAGAAGTCTGATCACCAGGGCCCGGATTTTGATGACATGTCATCTTTTTTTTCCTTGTATCCTATGCGATGCTCTTAAATATATAAATCTCGGATATGAGCTGCTGGTTACAGAAATGTAAATTTTATAGGTATTTTTTTTACATTTTTAAGTTTAGGGTCATTTCTTCATTTTTGGGGTAATTTTTTTGGTAAATTCTTGGACTTTTAAGGGTATTTCTTGTCATTTTTGGCCATTTTAGGGAATTTTTCTTCATATGTTTTCTGAAATGTGAATAACATGGAAGCGAAGTGTTCTTTCTTTTCTCCTTTAGGTCACTTTTCTGGATTTTTTCGGTCATTTTATAGGTCTTTTTTTTATTTTCAGGTAATCAAAATCCGAGCCCTGCATATTAGATTTTTGGGTCATATTTTAGGTCATTTTTCTGGATTTTTTCGGTCATTTTATAGGTCATTTTTTGAATATTTTCAGGTCATCAAAATCCGGGCCCTGCTGATCACGGAGGTTTTTTTAATGGTCGCAGGAGGTTGTATCTATTGGATTCCATAATTCTGCACAGGGAGGAAGCGCTATGACAACCATGCCGGTACCCATTACATGGGAGACTCCATGGAACTCAAGAAAGCAACTGTACATTGAGCTAATTCCGAATTACGCGGAAGTTAATAATTAACTAACATCATGGAACTGAACCCTTCTTGAGAAGCCGTCAAATGTGCAGTTACTCAAGAACTTCCCAGCATTTTATGGAACCCGAGGTTTATTATCGTGTACACAAGAGCCCTCCACTTTTTCCTATACTATGCCAGATCGATGTCCGCATCTGTGGTCTAGTGGTAAGAGTTCCTGGCTACAGATCCAGCGGTCTGGGTTCGATTCCCGGCGCTACCAGATTTTTTCTTTGAGAAGTAGTGGGTCTGGAACTGGGTCCACTCAGCCTCGTGACGATAATTGAGGGGCTCTTTCAAGAAAATAGTGGCTCCGGTCTAGAAAATCGAAATGAACGGCCATGGTGATTTGTTGCGTTGACCACGCGACACCCTCTATCAGCAAAAGTGGACACTAAACTTCGCCGACAAGTGGCGGTCGCTCGGTCGGTATAATTCGTTTGGGCACTAAAATCTTGTAGTTTTATGCCAGATCGATCCAATCCATACCACCCCATTCTATCCTCTAAGATACATTTTAATGTTGTCCATTTACTTCTTGTTCTTCCTAGTGGTCTGTTTCGTTCTGGTTTTCCCAACAATATCCTATATGCATTTCTCTTCTCCTTCAGTCGTACTACATGCCCTACCCATCTCATCCCCCTTGATTTGATAATTCTGACCGTATTTGGTGAATAGTAGGAGATATGATGTTTCTCATTATGCTCTGGAAGTTAATAAAGAAATAAATTTGTATAGTTTTAAGAATAGTATACTATCAGTAAAACAGCAACAAATGTAAGATAAAATTATAGGCCGCTCCATAGCTCAAGCGGTTAATCGGTGGCTTCCCACCTCGGCGGCCCGGGTTCGATCCCAGGTCTCGTCAAGTGGGATTTGTGGTGGACAAAGTGGCGCTGGGACAGGTTTTCTCCGAGTACTTCGGTTTCCTCTGCCAATCTTCATTCCACCAATTGCTCCACAATCACCCTCACCTATCATCTGGGTCTGGTACAATAGGCCAGAAGTGGCCGCAGTGCAAGGGACTTAGTCCCACCCCACTAACATTTAAAAAAAAAAAGATAAAATTATATGATTTTGAGTTTGAGAATTTCTGGAACACACTGTATAGCGTAACTGTAAGAGATGTGGAGTGTCGTGGAGTGACTTATGGCTTCCTGTATCGACTTCAGCGGCAACGAGTTGGAGAACGTGGTGGAATGAGTGACAGAAGTAGAGCGACATCTTGTTCACTCGCGTGTAAAGTGAGAGTCGTTAGAACAATGAGCGGTCGAAGAGCGTCCAGTCTGTTGGCTGCAGAACTGGAGCTCGCCAAACAAGTCACAGGAAACCATTCTAGCAAACGTGGAGCCATTTTAGTTATAACAAAGGGTTATGAGGTTTATCACGTCTGACTTTCCGTCATTCTGCCTGTAGCATACATAATAGTATTAGAAACAAATGACACAATTTACTCTAAAATCATAACCCAGTATGTTCAAAATGTTTCTCACTACACAAATACTGATACCGCTATAATTAATGCTGTGTGAAATTCAATATAATTAAATTATAAACAAAAACAGATCTTCTAATAATATGTAGTAAGTTGAAATATTTAACTTCTTGCTCTATATGCCACTTGATCTATCTATGGTTCCACTATCCTTTTGTTGAACCTTGGCCGCTTTTTCATTTTCTGAATCATATACACAGTCTGTAGGACTCTTTTGACGGGGGATCAGTCCATCGCAAGGCTTCTACCTACACACAGAACAACACAAACAGAATAAACGCACACAGACCTCCATGCCCCAAGTAGGATACGAACTCACGATCCCAGTGTTCGAGTGGGTGAAGACGGTTCGTGCCTTAGCCTGCGCGGCCACAGTGACCAGTGTACACCACTTAGGGAATTCCAAATAATAATAATAATAATAATAATAATAATAATAATAATAAGTTAATTACCTAATTAAAATCAACTACAAAGATACATGAATCTTGAACTGCGCTTCCTGTTCACATTTCAGGCATCAGGAATATACAGAATATGAGGCAAGTGGAGTGGGACTAAGTCCCTTGTACTGCGGCCAATTCTGGCCTATTGTACCAGCCCCGGATGACAGGTGAGGGTGATTGTGGGGCAATTGGTGGAATGAAGATTGGCAGGGGAAACCCAAGTACTAGGAGAAAACCAGCCCCAGCGCCACTTTGTCCACCACAAGTCCCACTTGACCAGACCCGGGATCGAACACGGGCCGCCGCGGCGGGAAGCCAGCGACTAACCGCTTGAGCTATGGCGCGGCCGCGAGGTTATACTTGATTTTGTTCTGTAAGAAACAATAACTGCTATAATATTGTAATGACAAGAAATCAAGGAAACAAACTATTCAGCTGATACTCAAATTTGAGTTTCCTCGTTGTTTACTAGAATCTCTCCGTTTCAAATACAGTGATCCTACCTTCAAACTGGCGAAGATCTCCCACTTGCCAACATACCGAATTTTGTATATTAGGTTATCCACAGATTAGAATTATCGATACACCACTATCTTCGTATGTGATATGATACGTATACTTAATTCGCTTTAGATAAATTAAACGGAAGTGTTTGAGTCTCACTGGAATTCCGGAAGTCTCGCTTAAGTTTCGTGTCCAGTGGTGAATTACTGCGACTAGGTTCATATTCCTTCAAATTCAGTAAATGGAACTACCATATTAGACTGAATATAACTAACTGAACTAACTTCATGAAGCTGAGCCCTTCTTGAGAAGCCGCCAATTCTGCAGCTACTCAAGAAATTCCCAGCATTTTATGGAACCCGAAGGTTCATTACCGTGTCCAAAAGAGCCCTCCACTGGTCCCTATCCTGAGCCAGACCAATACAGTCCATCCCAACCCATCCTATTTCTCTAAAATCCATTTTGATATTATCCACCGACTTATGTGTTGTTCTTCCTAGTGGTCTCTTTCCTTGTGGATATCTCATCAATATACTATATGCATTCTTCTTTTCTCTTATGCGTTCTGCTTGCCCTGCCCATCTTATCCTATTGACTTTATCATTTTAATTATACATGACGAAGAATACAAGTTATGAAACTCCTCATTATGCAGTTAAGCCCGAATATAAGGTCATTTTTTGTTTCAAATACTGCTTTAAAAAATTGAGGTTGCTTTAGTTTCGGCTCCTTAAAATTAAGTTTGAAGAAGATTTTATCAGATATAATTACTAATTCTATTTTTGAAAATTTATAGAAATATATTTAAAATATTACATTTTGAACGTATTATTTCGTAATATCATAGTTTTTACTTTCTTATACTTACAACGGCCATATGTAAATGGTATATACAATTTTGCCCCCCAAAAATCAGATTCTTTTGTTCACTTGAAAAAGAGGGCGTCACATTGAAGAGGGCGCCGCCTTACACTCAAGCCTATACAGTCCCTTCATGCTTCATTACCCGGAGGCAGTCTCTAGGTCTCTAAGGCTCTGTGTACCCGACTGATTGGGACTGCACGTCCGTTATTATGCATAATTGATTCTTGGTTTATTTAACTACGCTTTTTCGAATGAAAAAATGACGTAATGCCGAAGGGAGCGACATGTTAGACAGACCTTGACCCATTTTAAGATAGGCCCTAAAATCATGATATTTATTTCAAAGCATCGATGAAATCGACAGAACTGTTTAGAGGGAATGAATATATTTCGTTTGGGGGGGGGGATTTGAAACGGACCATCAGATTATGAAATGTGAATGTTAGCAACTCACCACTGACTATTTCTATTTTTGTGTGTGTCTGTGGACTGTAGATAAGTAACAGACAAAATAATTAATTAATAATTTAGTTAAATAATAGGATGAAGTTTACTAAATTATTTCAGAATTTATGTAAGATTCAAATTTATCACAATTATTTTGTGGAATCTTTTTAGGGTCACTGATTAGCCGTTGGGGTCTTAGAAACACCGTTACAGTAACGGCGTCATACGAAAAACACACACGCATTCACGCGCATGAGCACACGCACACACCCAAACACAAGCAGCGTACGTATTATAGGCCTATGTGCATTTCTCTGGATAAAGAAATTGTCTTTTTTTAACACAGCTGCAGCCTCGTGTTAATGTCCATATCTGGAAATGAAGGAGTAGACGTTTAGTATAGAAACCGATGCTACCATTTTAAGATAGCTGTTTCGAGTGGTTCTTCATGTTACTATGATCCTCCGCTAGATGGCAGGCTCTATTGAGGAGCCAGACCGTCTTTGAATGCTAAAGTGATGTTATCAACACAGGACCCCGAAAGACTTGCGTTGATGTGTTCAGTGACTTCCGAGAATGATAAGATTATGGGATATGTTCGCTGAATACAGCTCTCCGATACCAAGGACCAGATTTCGACGTCCTATTCACCCATATGAGCTTGATGTGGACAAAGAACAGCTTTATCTCACATATAGCACGTATTTGAGGGGGGACTTAATCGAACCTTTATTTTAAATTTATTATCTGGAATATGTTCGTAGATTTTTACCTCTCTAGAAAATTCCAGGGATAGAAAAAGTGGACACAGCTGGTTTCTTCCTATCTCTAACAGTTCATAATATATATCTACTTCAGTTTTATTTACTGGTTGGAATATAACCATCCTCCAGATACAGGGAAACACTTAGATGGTAACGAATTTCACCGCCTTCTGTAAAATTCGAAAACTCGTTATTACGTGCGCGTACCCACTATTGTTCCCTATCCTAAGCCATGTAAGTCGAGCTCATAAATTTCGATATATTAATTTACAATTGGTTTTAACACTAAAGACTAATTTATTCTAAATGATATGTATGAATTTGTTTCGTACCTCATAGGAAACTCATCACGTCTTGCTACAAAGATCAGACAGGTCAGTGCTGTGTAAGAGAACCACAAAAAAAACACATAATTACAATCTGTGAACAAAATGAATTTTAGCATATTGAATCATGTGGTACGTATTGTAAACACTGGGCTTTAAATGCAACCCAAACTATCGCTTTCCTTCTAGTTTCTCAACTAAAATATTTTATTCTAAACGGTTCTGACGATAATGTACAACACAAGGGATTACTGAGTTTTTGGACTTTGTCCGTCGTCCGGAAATTGGGTCTCTTTCCGTTCTCAGGTGAAGGGCTTAAGGTTAGTTCTTTCTAACGGAATCATGACAATAGGTGGAAACTCTTACCCTTTTACCTGAAGATGGAAACAGATACGTTTTCCGAAAACACAGAGAGATGGACACATTGAAAAAACTGTTGTTTCTTTTTTCCTTGGCACTACAGCCCCAGTGGGCCTAGGCCTACCTCCATGAACTTCTCCGTTCACTTCGGTTTTTCCAGATCTTACACATTCGGTAGGACTCCTTAGGCGGGTGATCAGCTCGTCGCAAGGCCTCTACCTGTACACAAACACAGAAAAACGCACGCACACAAACTAAACATTCATTCCCTGAGTAGGATTCGAACCCACGATCCCGGTTTGCAAGCGAGCGAAGACAGTACATGCCTTAGACCGCTTGGCTACCGTGACCGGCATAAAAAACTGTAATCACTATTATTTCTTACATAACCCTGATCTCCATTTAAATAAATTTGATTTTATCCCCCTAAACTACCTAACTGCACGGAGCTGAGGCATCTTCAGAAGGTACCAGTTGTGCAGCTGCTCAAAAATCTCACAAAATTTTATGGAACCCGAAAGTTCATTACCATGTTCATAAGGGCCCTCCACTGCTCCCTATTCTGAGCCCGATCAATCCAGTTCATAACACGCCATCATATTTCTCTAAGATCCGATTTAATATTATCCACCAAACACTGATACCAATTATTTTTCTATCAGTACAGATTTACAGATGTTTAAGTGTTGATTCCTAACTTGAATCATCAGAGTTTTGTGATTTGACTGGAGACTGCGAAGTAGATGCTGAGTTACTAGTTACGTGGTTTAAATGAAATATAAATAAAAGAAAATAAATTTGGAACCACAAATTTTAATTAAATTGAAAATAAAGAAATAATTAGAATGGTCAAGTCAAGGAGGATTAGGTGGACAGGGCATGTAGCACGAATGGGGAGACGAGGAATGCGTATAGGATATTGGCGGGAAAGCCAGAAGGAAAGAGACCACTGGGAAGACCAAGGTGTATGTGGGTGGACAATATTAAAATGGATCTTAGAGAGACAGAATGTGATGGTATGGATTGGATTGATCTGGATCAGGATAAGGACCGGTGGAGGGCTCTTGTGAACACGGTAATGAACCTTCGGGCTCCATAAAATGCTGGGAATTTCTTGAGTAGCTGCACAATTGGCGGCTCCTCCAGAAGGGCTCAGCTTCAAGAGTGAGTGAGTTTAAACAAAGAAATATTTACGAATTGTGTTAAGAGAGAACTTTTGAGATAAGAGTGTGCACATTTTAATTACATGAGATATCCTATCATGATGATGAGTCTGAAAATCACTTGTCAGTTCTTAGATGAACGGAAGTTTGGAATTACGAATTTCTTACTCGTGGGTCCCTTAACTGTTCCCTTCAGACTGCAGTTTAGTTGCTGCCTGAAATAGGGATGTCTCATTGGGAAACAGTAGCGCCAGTTTCCCATGCCTCATGAAATTTCTATAGTCCCTAGACTACGAATGCATAAATTTAACAGGCATTTAGAATATCTCTAATTAGAATTTGATTCATTTAGAGGTCGATAAATTTGTTTTTCTCGGATGCGATTACGAAGAGAATTATATTTTGCGATATAACGCCTTATAATCCAGTAGAAATTCATGGGCGTTTCGCAAAAATATGCTGCCTCCATCTTCAGGGTACGAGATATGCTAGGCAAGCAACTGGTAAGAAAGCCACCTTTAAACCTATTATTACAATATATCGATTGGCATTCCTGTCTGCATTACGGCAGATCCAATTTGTAATCTTGGCCGGGAGATAATCACTTCCGGTTTCAGTCTTGTAAAAGTCTCCAAAGGAAACCCCTGTCGTGCAGTAGACACATAATGGCTGCCACCCACGTCACTTCTGATTCACCGCTCATAATAGTTATATCATTCGTCTCTCTGTAGCCGAAGCAGCTCATATTTATAGTTGACAGCCGGGATAGCTCAGTCGATACAGCGACGGGGTAAGGTTTGAAGACAGGGTTCGGTTCCCGGCAGAAGCATGATTTGTCTGCGTAAAATCCAAACCAGCTCTGGGCCCCACCAACCTTTCTTCTCAGTGGATACCGGGAGCTGTTTCCCATGGGGCAAAGTGGCAGGAGCGTGATGGTGACCACTCATCTTCATCTAACGCCGAGGTGAAGAATTGTGGAACTATATTCCCACTCCCCGACATATATTTATGGCGTGCTGCTTAATTAAGCACAAGGACAAATTTGTCTTTACATTTAAGCACAATGTTAGTAATTCCAGCGATTGGATGATCGTGAATAAGAAATCTGAAAGTATGTGGAACGAATCGATTGTGTTATCACGATATTCATCTGGATGGACTGAGAAACACCACGAGAACTTTCAGTCAGAATAGCCTCAGAAGATTTACAGCGTGGGCCAAATTGCACGGCCCAACATGTCACTAAACAGACAAAAATATCAAATTTCAGTTCGTAATGTCATCAGTTCTCAGGTCTAGAAAACCGAGATTAACGGCCGTGAGGATTCGTTGCTCTAACCACGCGACACCCTCTATCCGCTGAATTTGGCACTAAATTCACCGACAAGCGGCGGTCGCTCGGTCGGTATATTTCGCTTGCGGACTACAGACCACGGAGTAAAAAAATGTCATCAGGTCAGGAAATATTTTCAGTTATATGAACTTTCAAAAAGAATTTTAAAAATATGCCAATAATATGTATTAAATGAAGAAAATATCGCTCTCAAACTGGAGGAAATACGTCATAAAATATAGCGTCCAATTTCATCTTACTCAGAGAGCTGACGAAGCGATAACGGTCTAGAGTTATATCCGTAATAAATGTGTTTCGATTCTCGGATATGTTACAACCTGTACTGGTTGAGGTCTTTCGTGAGTTTTCAATCTGTAGACAAGCAACAAAATAGCAATTTGAACAAACTGTGCATGTCCCATTCAATCACAAATTTATCAGAACCTACTGCATTGATTTTATTGTGATGTCCAGAATAAAAGGGAAGGAATACGCAGTAGCGGAATTGATTGAGGCACTGTGCTACAAGCAGGAAGGTCGCGGTAGCGAATCCCGATGAGGTGGACCCCGTTCCAGACCCACTACTTCTCAGAAAATCTGGTAGCGCCGGCAATTGAACCCGGACCTCTGCATCACTTCTCATCTCCATCCTATTTCTTCTAGAATTCTAAATCAGCCCAAATAACACCGTTTCAGTTATTACCTCGTAGTTTATGCTCTTGGAGTTTCGGTGTGGGAGTCACGTTTACAACACGAAACATTTTGTTTATGTCCCTTACGCGATACGGAACTTTCTAATCAGACGTCAGACTAAAGGTCAGACCTGAGCAGCTGTACCAGAAAGCTGTGTTTCCTCAGAAACGTACACAGAATCACGAGACGTGAAGTCTTCACGGCGGTGAATGTAAATATCACGAAGTCACGGAATTTAGTATATAGGTATAAAAGTTTCGCAAGACAATACTACCTCAATCTTCAGGGAGTGTAACGCAAGCACAAAATTCCTGTGAAACGTTAGTATCCATGAGGCACACCAGAAGAGAGGGCTACAATCTTCAGACCTACTAGTATAATTATCCTATTTCATTATTTGTAAAAAAAAAATCCAAAATATAGGCACCAAATTAGTGAGTCTAGGGGTAAAATTTTACACATGTATTCGGGAGATGCACATTTCGAATCTCGGCAGGGAAACTGGATATCAAGACTTAGGTTTTGGGTGGCTTTCCTCAGTTGTTCCAGATAACTGTGGGATAGTGCCTCAATTAGGCCAGGATCAATTCTTTCAAAGTCCTTCCAAATTCATCATTCATCTATCCTCCTAACTTTAGAAACTATTCATTTTGCTGCACTGAAAATACCTTAAAATAATACAGCAGAAGAAAAAAAAGCTTAGGCCTCTCAAGAAAATCGCCATCTTAACTGGAATTCTGATCAAAACGCTAAAACCAAGCACTGAACGAAACTTAATATGAGATGGGTATTTTCAAAATTATATATCGGAAAGCAAATTTGGATGACGATTACTGCTGCTTGATATCTTTTGGGGGGGGGGGGTCTGCAATTTCAATCTCGATCCAGAGACCATTTGTCGTGATGCAGAATTTTCGTATTTTTCCTCAAGCACTACGAGCAACCGCCTGGAGGGCCGCTCCATAGGTCAAGCGGTTAGTCGCTGGCTTCCCACCGTGGCGGCCCGGGTTCGATCCCGGGTCTGGTCAAGTGGGATTTGTGGTGGACAAAGTGGCGCTGGGGCGGGGTCTTTCCGAGTACTTCGTTTTCCCCTGCCACTCTTCATTCCACCAATTGCTCCACAATCACCTCACCTATCATCTGGGGCTGGTACAATATGCCAGAAGTGGCCGCAGTACAAGGGACTTAGTCCCACCCCAGTAGCAATAAAACAAACGCCTGGAGAATACAAAGAGTTATCTTCTTTCCCCTCCGTCTCGCCTTTCACCCTACCATTCGATGATTTGCAAGCAACAGAAACAGGCAAGGTCTTTAAGTACCACAAAACTATGTAAACAACAAGGATCTGCCCATCACAGAAATTATTTCGAGTCAGATGTGGGTTAAGCCGGTACGAATGTTCGGAAACCGGCCGTCCTTACCTACATTTAGGCTTCCAATTGTACCTATTTCCATCAGCACAACTCCTGTATACAATATATACGTCAATTATCTATTCTATGTTTCGACTTTTCGGTCATCATCACTCACTGTTGGCTGCACTGCTTCTGATGATGGCCGAAGGGCCGAAACATGTAGTAGCTAATTGATGTATAGGGTATCTGTACAGAAGCTGTGCTGACGGACGTTAAGTACAACTGGACATACAACACAACACGGCGCTGCGATAAATTACGATATATACAATATTAAAGTTGTTAGGTTCGCTAAATTTCTACGGGCGTTCTTGTGTACTATATCTCCTAAGGCTGGGGCCACACGAGCGCACAAATTGCGTCCGTTATAACGAACGTCGTGACGTCCGTTGTAGAAATAAACAAAAGAGGCAAATGCTACGCTTTCTTCTGGCTCCACTGCAGAGAAAAAACTACGCACCGCATTCTGCAACTGTGTGGTGTCCTCAGCAACGTCCGTCATAAAATACTTTCGTTGCAACGAACGTACTTCGTGCGCTCGTGTGGTCCCAGCCTAAGAGGCCATGACTGATAGATTTCGAAGTATTTATTATTCCTTATTAAAATTCTGTACTAACAACAGTATTATTATTATTATTATTATTATTGGTAGTAGTAGTAATAGTAGTAGTAGTAGTAGTAGTTGTTGTATCTATCCTCTTCTTTCAAGATCCTTCTGACCCAACATTCATATACATTAACATATCACATTCTGTACCATGCAACGTCTGCAGTTGATAAAGCTTCGTTTAATAAGAGAGACTTAAATCCTTCCCTATCAAATTATTATTTTTCACTCTTTCGTGTCATCGCTATAACATTTCAGGAATATATATATTTAATCGTTTCAAGAGTAGCAAAAACTTTGTAACATATTTGGAAAGAAGCAATTTCTCCAGTCGAAACCATATAAACAATTTGCAGTCTTTTCCATCCACAGCCATTTTAACCAGCTTTTCGAATTATAAGAGTCCGAACCAGAGAATAAATTACAGTTACTTAAGAAACTGAAAATAATGCAATTACTTTTGTACATATTAACGAAAAATTTTAATCATTCATTCTTCAACCAAAAACTACTGAAAATCATTGTTGGGCCGCGCCATAGCTGAAGTGGTTAGTCGCTGGCTTCCCATCGGGGTGGCCCGGGTTCGATCCCGTGGTCTGGCCAAGTGGGATTTGTGGTGGACAAATTGGCGCTGGGGGGGGGGTTCTCCGAGTACTTCGGTTTCCCCTGCAAAGCTTCATTCCACCAAATTCTCCTTCATCATAATCACCCGGGGGCAGGTATGGCTCCCGTATTGAACTGTGAATAAGTGAAAATTAGTGAAGATAGAGTGAACAGATTATTGTGTAAACCCGTAACAGTGTTATAAGTGATTGTGGTTACTATCTGTAGTTTATTAAATAAACCAATTAACAATCTGAACGGCGTCTTCAGTGGGAAAACACGTTACATTACAATAGGCCAATCAGTGGCCGCCGTGCCGAGTGGACACAGTTGGACTCCACCCCCCACTATGCGAATTTAAAAAAAAATACATGCATTGCTAATTAGTCCAACCAAAATACAGTCATTCCAATTTATTTTAAATAAACGTCCATAGGCAGCAATAATTATAATAACCACTTCAATAATTTATGATAAACTAATTCGTTACAACAAATAAAATAACCATAACTGACACAATAAAACAGCAATTATCCTAATCAAGCCAACAAAACATTAATTTTGCTGGAGAGTCCCACAAGCTAAATCCAACGTAAATATTTCAGCCGATTTCAATGAAGAATAATACGTAACCAAACCTGCGCGTTACACTCTCATTAGCCGGGTTAATTACAGTACAATTATTGAAATAATCGCCACCGAAATACTTTAAACCCCTTTCCATGAACTCTCCAGAATACAATGGGGTTAAAGAAGGAAAGAAACTGTAATCAGATTAATTTAACGATATTAAGACCACCAAATCTACATAAACCATGCCCTTAAATTTTACTTAAACCTGGCATGAACGTTCTACGAAGATGTACAAACATTTATCAAATCAAATTGAATGAAAACTGTAATATGAAATATTAAAATTTAAGTCATGTACATATAAACGAGATATATAAAATGTAGGTCACTTACACAAATCCTGTTCTATGCAGTTGTGTGTGAGATATTGATATGAAACCACTGACTCTTTACTGGAAACTGAGATCTTGGACAGGGAACGGCTCTGTCTCAATCGGTAGGTCCATGGAAGGCTTCGTTCCGAAATCTTAGAGGGTCCACCACATGACCTCTGTGAAGCGGCAAGCTGTAACAGCCGCACATTCGGCACCACTGCGATGGCTTGTGTGCGGCTGCCTGGACCGATCGAAACTGCACCCAGCAGTTGCTAGGCAACCGCAGAGACTGTGTCACCATCTCACACGTGTCATTGTTGTGAGGTATGTTTTCACGTGGCCTCTCTATAGGTTAGGATCAGCAGCAGTTCTGATTAGATTACATAAGAGTGGGGGGTGCACGTTAATTATTATTATTATTATGGGGGCATACGGTAGCGTAGTTAGTTGAGGCACTATGGTACAAGCCGGAAGGTCGAGTGTTCAAGTCCCGATGAGGTCATTGGATTTTTTCAATTGACCTAATCCTTCCAGCCGCACTATGGCCCTGGGGTTGACTCAGCCTCTAACAGAAATGAGTACCAGGAATATTCTTGGGGATAAAGGGCGGCCGGCGCCTAAGGCTGACAACTTTGCTGCCATCTATGAGCCGATTATCTAGAAAATGTGGGAACCTCAACATCTCAAACCCTATGGGCCTCCACGGCCTGTTACAGGGATACCTTTACGTACTTAATTATTAATATTATTTAACTGCAAAAGGGTTTTCACCCGTGGCAGTGGCACTACAATAAGACAACAGACAAATAACGCCCTTAAACACGTTCATACAAAATACAGCACACACACATTAGTAGAAAATTAACATAATGTATAATAAACTAACAGTAATGAATACGTAATGTCATGTTCTCATTTTCCCTTCATTTCGCTTTACTACTTAAACCACAACCTTATCCTATCTATCGCAAAGTTATGGGAACGGCCTGTTTATGTCAACGGCAAACTAAAACTATTCGTATAGTATAGTATTTTAAGTTCTCATGCCTGTGGTTATGAAGAGTTTTACCTTCAGATATATAATGTTTGCCACCTGCAACCCGTGTGGAGGAGGGGTCGAATACCTCCACCATGACCCTGCGAGTCGTAGGAGGCGACAAGAAGGGAAGTCTCAAATCTGAGACCCTAAAATATTTTTGAGAGTCCCAAATGACTCAGACCCGAGAAACACTGCTCTGGAAAGGGCTAGAAGCATATACAAAAGATAGATCCGTCCTCTCGTCAGAGAGGGCGCCCCATAAAAACAAGACCGTAACTGTAATAAATATCTGGTCATGAGTTCCAGATGGGACTTGACACCAAGACTTACTGACTGACTGACCGTCAGTCGCTATGTGACTTTGACTTTGCCACCTGCTGTCATGCTGGTTTCTTGTTCGACTTCTTCTTAAAACCTGAAGATGGAGGCGACATGTTCCTCCGAAATGTCGATTGACGTTCAACGGCCTACACAGCGTTATATCGCAGAAAATAATACTCTTAATTATTTTATATATTGTAGGTTATCTTTCAAGAGAAAAATTATTCCTTACCAAGAGGAAAGAACTGGCGAAGCTTAGAGATAAAAGCCAATGCTATTCATGTATAATTAGGCTAAAATTCCTTTCTTCATTAAAATCCACTTATTGGCACCGCATCAATAATGAAATAATTATCAAGAGAAAATAATTTGTAATTTATTCTATATATTGCATTAATACAACAATTTTATGCTCACCAAGTAATCATGTAGACCATATCTGAATAGCCTTGAAGGAAAAATTGAAATAAGTGCATACCCCGCTCTACATAGGCCTCCCGCTAAGATTCGTTTTCCAGTGGAGTTTGAAACCATATCTGATATATTCTCCTTTATTATTTAGCAGGTTCTAATCCCGAGGTGGCTAATGGTGTTAGGTATATATATATATATACACCATTTAGGGGCGACTATAAACGGGGTCTTTATTGATGAATAAATTTACTGGCCACTTACAAATCGTAACTACATATAAATATAACACTATTGGTGATTTCCATGCTACAAATCATTCCATGCTAAGTCTTCTCAGTCTTCTTTTAATAGTCGTTGCTTGGTAACGGCTCTCAACAATGGCTATTCCTCTGCAGTATTTTCACTAGACATTTCATGATAACAAATCTTAACAGTAACGATTTTTCAGTTTCCGTGGTCAAGCCGTTGTCCTTTGGTTAACACTTCAAAACTTAACTGTCAACTGAACTGTAGCAACAATTGTCTTCAAGGCAACTACTCGGCATTGACCATGCATTGTTGTAGAAGCATGTTTACTGCGTCATTGCGTAGCAACAATCGCGGAGCGGACTACAAAAACATCATTCTTCTATTGTTACTTGTATTTTGAGGGCGTTGCCTAACAAAATCCACCGTTTACAGAGTCACTGTTTAGCAAAGTATCTATACGCAACAATATTAATATAATCAGAAAATTTGGAAATTAACAGAATGCATGTACGGACAGAATTTACACATCCATACGTGGATGCATGACCTCAGATACGCCTTTAAGTGCATTGTTGCATATTCCCAATATGGACCATTCAAGTGTCCAGTAGAGTTATCCTGCTGGTTTTAGGTAAGAGGCCTCGACACGATTTTGCAGATATGATCTCTATGGATATCTTATAAGCGAATGTTTTGAATAGAAAATAAACCTCGCAGATCTTCACAGACTAAGTACAATTCTATGATAACACTAACCACACTTCACATATGCACATAAAAATATTACGAACTCACCAAAACCTTCACAGAAATAAAACACTGCTCGCTCATTCGTGACCTAATTTATAAATGACGTTAACCCCGTATCTTAACGCGTGACAAATCGTTGCTATGGTAACCCTAAATGTCCTAATTTCAGAGCTCTCCTCTCACAGTTACATTTCAATTATGTACGCATATATACATACATATATATATATATATATATATATATATATGGAGAAAGAGACAGCATATATATAGACAGAGAGAAACGCCGTTCATAATTGCCTCACGGTCTAAGGCATGAACTTTCTTCTCTCGCTCGAATGCTGGTATCGGGGGTTCGAATCCCACTCAAGTCATGGATGCCTGTGTGTATTTATTCTGTGTCTATGTTGTCATGTTTGTGGTCAGCGGTCTTGCGACGAGCTTATTACTCGTCTGAGAAATTCTGCAGTCTGTGTAGAACAGATTACGAAACTGAAGAACAGGTCAGAACCCAAGATGGATGTAGAGCCACTGATGAATGAATATAGAGAGAGACAGAAGGAGCAGGGAGAGAAGGAGGGGTATATATATGTGTGTCTTTCGTCTCACTTGGCTTTTTGATTTGTCGTCGCCTCTCCTGGCGCTGTTATATTTTCTGAGAAGTAGTGGGCCTGAAACGGGGTCCACTCAGCCTCGTGAGGACAACTGAAGAACTATTTCAAGGAAATAGCGGCTCCGGTCTAGAATATCGAAATTAACGGCCGTGGGGATCCGTTGCGCTGACAACACGACACCCTCAATCCACTAAAGTTGGCACTAACTTTGCAGATAACCGGCGGTCGCTCGGTCGGTATAGTTCGCTTGCTGACTAAAACCACAATGTTTGTTTTGTTTTTTGTTTGTTTATCGCCTCTTGGAATAGTTGCCTCAAGCGGTTACCTTTAAATGGCTTTAACATAAAGCGGGCCTGCGACAGAACTCACGAAATTCACAAGCCTCAACAACGATTTTAGATGATACAAATTCACAGGCCTCTAACATCAGAAAGTTCGAGCCCGTAAGATGGTGATCCTTAACTAGAAACAACAAGATTTAAGAGCGGTGTCCGCTCCAACCCGCTACTATATTCCTTTTCATGATTAAAAATTAAGAGGAACATGTCTCTTGGGACATAACGCAATGTAGTGCAGTGAAAGTCGACCGACGTTTCGAAAGGACACATTGCAAAAATCTACAGAGTCGATCAGTAAGCTAAAGATTGAACCAGCATGAAGCAGACATAAATCGGAGCTGGTTTTGTGAAATATGCTGACACTTGCATAACATAATATATGCTTCATTGTCCTGATATATGTTGTTACTGTGCTCTAATTAATTTTTAAAATCAGTTACAAGCCCTCAAAGGACTTGGAGGATTCTAAACTGAGTCTTGTTCCCCACTTCTATGTATATTGCTTCGCCTTGTACTTGTACCGCTTCATAACTTGTACTCTTCTCCAATTATAATTAGAATATTCAAGTCAAAGATTATGAGATGAGCAGGGCATGTAGCACGAATGGGGCGAAGAGGAATGCATATAGTATATTGGTGGGAAAAGTAGAAGGAAAGAGACCACTGGAAATACCAAGGCGTAGGTGGGTTGACAATATTAAAATGGATCTTAGAGAGATAGGATTGTATGGTATGGATTGGATTGATCTGGCTCAGGATATTGATCAGTGAAGGGCTCTTGTGAATACGGTGACGAACTTTCTAATTCCATAAAATGCTGAAAACTTCTTGAATAACTGCAGAATTGGTGGCTTCTTAAGAAGAGCTCAATTCCATGAGTAAGTTAGTATAATTACGCATTTCATAAATGCTGGAATATTGATTTACTAGAGCCGAAAGTGAACAGATGGATCAAAAGACAAATAATGAAGGATATATATCGTAAATTAGGTCAAGGTCCTTACAGGATCGGAATTTAAGGAGTAAATAAATAAGTGTAAAGATTGCGAACCTGAACGGAGACCTTTTATTGGAGAGGAAATTCCTGCGCACATGCTCAAGTTCACCCCGTCATTTCGCAGATGGTATTTACAGCTTTATTGGTTCGAAGAAGCCGGAACATTCCATAACCAACAGAAAGCTCATTCGGTTCCCATATCCTCATATGTATGTGTAGGCTGACTGGGAAATTATATTTGGATCCCAGAATGTATTTATAGTTGTCAGAGTTTCTCATTACGTAAACTGGACCGAGAAATATTCTAGACATTTGTAAATTACAGTACGATATCCCTTTTCTTGTTTTGTATAATATTGTTTTACAGCTCGCTTTTGAAGTAACAGCCAGAAAAGTAATAAATTATAATTCAATTAATATATCAACTTCCACACAACTATTATATTGTAACCAGTCAGTTGAATTCTGGCATTTGGAGTGTTGTATTTGTGATACTGCAGATAGCAGTAATTGTGAATCTGTAATTTGGGTGATTGTAAGTGCGAATGTGAAATAAAATTCGCTATATCAAATACGGCGTGAAGTTATTTGTCGCGTTATACGCCCAATACGCGACAATATATTCGATTATAGGTAAACAGTGAAAGAACCTGCAATAAAGCAGAAGATATCAATAGATATTGATTTTAATAATTTATTTATTTACACACTAATTTTACAATCCAAATAATAATTCAATTCAATTCATGTTTATTTACACACACACTTAAAAGCACAGAGGCCAATTACAAAGTTAGCACAAGTTCATAGAAATACACACAAATAATTAAAAAGCAAAATAGAAAATATGACAGTCTATATAATGACAATAGATTAATAATACTTCCAAGAAAAATTAACGTTAGCGTTAAAAGTCGAGAAAAATAAAATTAGTTTATTTCCAATGGTTATGCCATTTTGTGACAATACACGTACATACACTCATAGAAGTTAATAATAATAATAATAATAATAACTCCATTAAGCTGGGTTCTTCTTGAGACGAGTGCAGTGGTCTCCCCAAAAACAAAAAAAAACAAAAAAAAACCTGATGATGGACCATATGCGGCCGAAATATGTTGTAAATTGAGAAGAAACATATGTAAAGCTAGAAATAGTTTAGTAATTTGATAATCACTTTTAGTGTATAAGTTTTAGTGTCTTAATGATATTCTATGATTTTAATAACATCGTAAAGTTTTAATACACTTTTAGTGAGAAATATATTTTAGATGTCTTTTATATTTTAAAATTATTGTCGCAATATTGACGGTGTGCCTTAATAATAACAACAATACCTCAACGCAACAGGATGCTGAAATATAACAGTAGGTATATGTAGCCGGGATAGCTGAGTTAGTATAGCGAGGAAGCGGCCTCCGTAGTCTAGAGGTAACGTTCCCACCTCATGACTCGTAGTACGCGGGTTCAAATACAAGGCGGAGGTCGTCGAATTTTTAAGGGCGGAAAAATTCAGGGAACAAGTCCTCCGGGAGGGACTTTAAGCCGTGGGTCCCGTGTCGTAGCTTTACGGCACGTAAAAGAACCTCATATCTCCAAAGGAGGTCACTGAGCCAAATTAACGGACGTTTCCCGCCCAACAGCAGTCTCTAATACCTCTGGTAGATGGGGGAAGCATTACAGATACCTTTCAGCTAGTAGAGCCGGTCTCGCTGGCTGAGCAGGACTGATGGTAAGCACCAGTACCGGTAGGATATAGAGACTGGTAGAAATCATAGAGGGAAGCACAATGGACCAATACAGGTCTCAGTGCATGGGGAAATCCACCCTCCCATAACTAACTAACTAGTATAGCGAGGGGCTACGAACTGGGTAGCCGGGTTTCGATTACCAGCAAAGGAAAAATTGTTCTCTCCTCCACAGCTTCCAGACCGGCACTTGGGCCCACCCAGGCTCCTATACAATGGATATGGGGGCCTACATCTCTGGGGGTTAAAGCGGCAGTGGCGTGAAGCTGACCATTTACCTCTATCTAGTACCCAGGTTAAGAATATAGGAACTATACTTCAACTACATCATATGACTTCATGGCGTGGTGTTTAATTACATAATCAATTACAGGGATAACTTTACTTTTACATAAGCATGTGTAATTCGTATTCGCTGTTTGCGAAACGATAAAAGCTTTAATCGAAGCAGATTACTCTGATTTTACTTCGAGATATCGCTCGTGCCTTTAGTTGCGTGGCGGAACCCAGTCGATCGTTATGACGATATCCTCTTTTCACTTGTTCCACCTACGTCCCCAGGTTATGTGAGAGATTGCTGCTGTCCGAGAGGCGAGGAATTCCTGTCACAGTATGACGTAAGCGGACAGTTGTGTCAGATAAGTGACGCCAAGCAAATGATTTACAGAAATTATTTTGTAACTGTGTGAAGCTCACCAGCTTTGCCCTGCATTTATATCGTGTAATATTGGTGAAAACGTGACTTGTCCAACATTTATAGCTCTCTCTAACGTATAATCTAGGGCCTAATTCACGAAAACTTTCCGACTTTCATTACGTCACACCTTCACTCTTACACATTTTTTTTAATAATGAGTGAATGGTTGGATGCTTCGTTATTTTTATCAAGTTGCCGACCTTTAAGCTAAGATAAACTTATTCATGATTAGAATGTGGATATCTCAGTCGGTATAGCGACGGACAGGACGGCTGGGGTTCGATTTCTGGCAGGTTCAAGAAATGTCTCCCTATTCCACAGCATCCAGACGGAGTCTGGATCCACCTAGCCATCTACAAAATGGCTGCAGGAGCCTCTTTCTCCGGGAGTAAATCAGCCGTGACAAACTGCCCACTCATCTTCACCTATCGCCGAGGTCAAGAATAGTGGAGCTATACCTTTGCTTCCCCATACGCCTACATGACGTGGTGGTTTAAACAACCATCTTACTGTGAAGGATATGGAGCAATAGTGGACGTAGTGTACTGTAAATTATTAATCTTGTCACAAGATTAGCCTCAAACTCGGGACCGAGCAGACGTAACCATATTAAACCATGTTAAATGCAATTTCGACTTACAAACAAGCAATAAAGGTTCTTCAGCTGTCACTGCATGATTTTGCAATGTGTTGAGGGCCGCGTAAGAATAGCCAGAGGCTGGATTCGATACAGAAGACAAGTCTAAAGGTAACGTTGTGGGCTTGTACTCGGGAGGTACTAGGTTCGAATTTCGGTCGGGCCACTGGCAATCCTGACAGGTTTTTCTTGATTTACCTCAGTCTCTTGAAGCGAATTCCGGGAGAATATATAGATTAGGCCCAAACCGCTTCTTTCCACAATATACACTTATCATCAGGCATCATAACATCTGTATCGTCTGGATAATGACAGGATCGTTAAATAAGCCACGAACTAACAATCATGCTCCGGCCGCTTTACTTTTATTATTATTATTATTATTATTATTATTATTATCATTATTATTATTATTTAAACTGCAAATGGGGTTTTGCTCGGTGGCAGTGGTACTAAAATAAGACATAAGTAAAAGTAAAAAAGTAAAGCTATCCCTGTAACAGGCCGTGGAGGCCCATAGGGTTGTGAGACGTTGAGGCTCCCACATTATCTAGACAATCGCCTCAAAGATGGCGGTAAGGTTGTCAGCCTTACGCCGTAATTATTTAATTAATTCCTGGTACTCATTTTTCTTAGAGGCTGAGTAAACCCCAGGCCATAGTGCGGCAGAAAGGATTAGGTCAACTGAAAAAATTCCAATGACCTTATCGGGAGTTGAACCCGCGACCTTCCGGCTTGTATCATAGCCCCTCAATCACTACGCTACCCCGTGCCCCTCTACAATAAGACATGACACACAAAATAACACACCATACTCAAACAAAGAGCACACAAAACTACACAAACAACAAAGGACACACTAGCGCACAGTAAATACAAAGAAAATACTCTTACAACTATTACAAATACAATTACAACTACAATTACATATCCAACATGCACTGAACAAGGATAACGCGTTAACTTCAGCGCAATCTAAATGCGTCAGTGAATATAAAACTTCAGGTCCATGACTACAGTCCAGTAATATGTATAGTCTGTGTCTGATGTAGCAGCGATTGAATGAAGGGTGAAGCGCTTGTGAGGAAATAAATAAAAAAAATATTTTCATCAAGAAGCATAAGACCAGGATGTCATTTGGGAGAACTAAACGTGAGTAGGAGAATATTAGTAAAATGGTTTAAATAAGTTGGATATTCAGTTGCGGATTGGATTAAAATTGCTCAGGATATTGTCCAGAGGCGGAATTAAAAATTCGGATTTTACAAAATATGAAAGATTTTTAACCTGCTGAGTGAATATCGGCTTCTGTAGAAATATTATCTTTTATTGAGTTAGTCAGTGACTGTACTCTCTGATTTGCACCCACTATTAATTCTTGCATAAATAAAAGTTAAGAACAAAAAATATTAAAAGAGAAGGAATTACATATTCATTGACTGATTTACGTTATTATGAATTTGGTACACTTGAAAGTGATTAAAATTTTACACTTTAAGTCTTCTTATTTCAGTGAAAATATTGCTGACTTAGCTTCCTGCTTTCTTCCTCTTTCTTAGAAAATTTTCGAATGTGAAGACAGAGGGAGTATTTGCCTTCGAAATTTCATTGAACTTCTACCGGACTACACGGCGTCACATCACGGAAGACAAATCATTTCATATATACACTGTCATGATACTTTAAAACCCAAAACAGAAAACGTGTATTTGTCACGCATTCTGTTTCGGTCTGGATATAGAGCTGCGGGCTGATTTGAAAGTGGCGTTAGATCGAGTCGTTCCCACCCCTGTTCTAGAACGTTAAGGGGAGATCCCCTTGAGAGCATGCTGGGAGCCCTTCCCACGCAACAGACACACGCACTCAGTAACACTAGTATCACTGCGAGCAAACAGGAAACTAGAAAGAAAAGGAAGGAAAATTGAAGTCTGCAATGGGAGAAAGTGTTTCATATATCGCGAGAAGGTAGTGTCAACTTTCGTATTTGAAGTAAATTGTTTCGGCAGTTCAGTCAGAAAAAAAAAACTCCGTGATTTTAGTCCACAAGCGAACTATACCGACCGAGCGACCGCCTCTTGTCGGCAAAGTGTAGTGCCAACTTTTAAGGATAGATAGTCTCGCGTGGTCAGCGCAACGAATCCCCACGGCCGTTAACTTCCGTTTTCTAGACCGGAGCCGCTATTTACTTGAAATGGCTTCTCAATTATCATTACGAGGCTGAGTAGACCCCACTACTTCTCAGAAAAAAAAACTGGTAGCGCCGGGAATCGAACCCGGACCTCTGGATCTGTCGCCAGGAGCGTTGACCACTAGACTACAGGGGCGGTCTGAACAGTGGTTGAAATCTGGTCGGCTAGAGAAAATAAATATTCTCTTCGTCAGTGGTCCCGAACTAGTTCAGGGGTACTATCATTCCCCTGGTTAATGTCCGCCACGGGTTCTCCAAGAAGCTGAATCCGCCACGGAGACAAGCTGAGCGGTAATATCATGCAGTGCCCACGTTAAGAATGCATGTAACTTTTACCTCCAAGCTCCCATGCGTCTCCATGTCACGGCACATAAGCTTACGTACATCTTTATATTAAACTAAGTTTTAAAAGCCTCTTGACAATGAAAGGAGCTGGGATATTACGGGAGTAGGCAATGGGTGGCCTGGGTTCCATTACCAGTATGAAAAAGAGATCATTCTCTTTTGTACAGCGTTAAACCCGGTTTTTGACCCACCCATTCGCCTATCCGATGCTCCTGTCCCAGTGATAAAGCGGCCGGGGCGTGAAGCCGACCACTTGCTTCCATCTCATGCCATACTTCAACCCCCACATCTTCACCACGTGGTACATAATTAATTAATCATAGGGACAACTTTACTTTTAAAGTAAGGTAAAACTATTGTTCTAACAGGACGTGGAGACGCATAGGATTGTGAGATGTTGAGGCTCTCACATTTTTTTAGACAATCGGCCGACAGATTGAGGTGAGTTTGTCAGCCTTACGCGCCGGACGTCTTTTACCCCCCAGGAACATTCGTTGTACTCATCTCCTTTAGAGGCTGACTCCACCCCAGGGGACCTAATGCGGCTGGAATGATTAGGTAAATTGAAAAATCTAATGACTTCAACGGGTATGTAATCGTGACCTCCCGGTTTGTACAATAGTGCCTCAACCAACTACGCTACCGCGTACCCCAAACATTACGTTTACTTTTCTGAAAATTGTGGGACACGTTGATTAAAATTATTTTGTACTTTGCCTATATTTCGAGTTTATTAAGTCAGATACGTTTCGGGAATTGGAACCCACTCAGTAGAGCACCTAGCAAGAGCTACTCCGAAACTCTGGAGCTGTGCCGAGAGGCCCGAAACATTGTCCCATTCTCCCGAAGACAGAAATAGAATAAATTTCTGAAACGTGGTGGGTATAATAAACTCGGACCATATTCAAATCTGGCATAGCCTAACAGTCTGAAAAAAATCTTTGCATTAGCTCGAAAATAGTATGCCTTGTGAATATAGTATATAAAGGACTGCAAAACTCTTGCTGAAAGCGTTTTTCAAGTTAATGAATAATTTAATTGGGTCAAAAATTGTTCTCACCTCTAGCTCACCACTATCAGGCACTGACATTGCAAAGAAAGAGGCTAAGTAGGTAAAGCGACAATCCCTGTGGTTCCCATCTGAGAGGAGCCCGGTTCTTATCTCCACCGTGACAATGAATACACTGACGTTCTTCGTGGTTATCCTCAGCTCCTCTAAGATAATACTGAGATAGTATCTCGCTTAAGTCACGACTACTTTTGCCACTATCCACTCTTTTCTCTGCCATAATCCTTCTTTCAAGGCCACTCTTTTCTCAGCCATAATCCTTCTTTCAAGGCCGGAGCTTTTGAAAGAAACAACTGAAGACTTTGATCGCCGCGACCATTCGGCAACTTCTCCGACACTGCTGTATTGTGGGTACCCTAAACATAATCTTGCAGGCGGAAAAGCAGACGATAAAGTAACCATGGGGAGATTGACGAAATTTCAAACGCTCTGCCTCTCACAAGTTTTAACGCGAGTTCGGTCCTGATTCGTTGGAACTCTGAAACTGAGGGTTTGAATCCTGCTGAAATTTTCTTGATCCTGTGTTCTTAAATCAGACCCCCTAAGTGGTCTACTGGTCAGAGCTCCTGGCTACAGATCCAGAGGTTTCGGGTTCGATTCCCGGCGCTGCCAGATTTTCTGAGGAGTGGATCTGGAACACGTCCACTCATCCCCGTGAAGATAATTGAGCCGTTTTAAGGAAATGGCGGCTCCGGTCTAAAACACCAACATTAACGGCCGTGGGGATACGTTGCGCTGACCACGCAACAACTTATGTCCACTAAAGTTGACACTAACTTCGCGAACAAGCGGCGGTCGCTCAGTCGGTATAGTTCGCATGAGGACTACAGGCCACGGAGTTTGTCTTGTGTTCTTAAATCCTTCTTGTGGTTCAAACATTCATCCAAAGAATCCTAGAGAAAATGTAGTACTTACTGAAATTTCTACAAGATTAATCAAGAGAGAATATCGTAAATAGTGGAGTTATAATTGTCTCTGTAGGGAACTTAACCAGCCCTAAGAACTACTTTCGATCTGATCTGCAGCTGTGGAATAAATAGAAACTTCATGGGGCCTCCCTTTCTTATAGCTTGTTGCTGTCAGTCATATATTCTTTTGAAGAAAGCAGTCTTCTGGGATTTGGCGCCGTGTATATGTGGTTCACCGCCGTGAAAGCCTCAAATCTTATATATATTCTTTTAACTCCTCGTCCAGCCTCCATCCTTGAGATGTGTCCAAGCCAACTCATTCTTTGGGCTTTGATGAAGTTAACTGTGTTCCTTCCTTTTATTAGATTTTCTATTCCATTTGTTTTAATTTTCCAGAAAACATCAGTTTTTATTAAGAATATTAAATTCTATTTCTGAGTGAGGAATCGTGTTTGAAATATGGCCCAAGATCTTGGTATGTGATTATATCAATCAGCGACGATGTGAAGGCGTCGGTTTTGAACCCCTATCAAGTGTGTAGACCCCAAATTCCTTAACAATATTAACTGGAGGCAAAACCTAACTATTAGATGATAACACTCTCCCAAACTCTCTCACACCGGATATGACACTAACAAAATATGGGGCTCATTTCAAAGTTTAAGCTTAATTATCTACTGACGTCAGTTGTTATCCAGTCAAATTCAGCCGATCCTGTACATCATAGACGCCATTTCTAGACACCAACAAATCGATAACTTGTAAAACAGACGATTTCGAACAATCATACGATAGATCATTCCCGTCCTGAACTGCTATCTCTAGAACCAATGGCTCCATTCTGATCAATCATGGGCAGATTACTTCTGTCACGGAACTACGCCATAGAGAGAACTTAGAAATGGAAGTAACGCTTCTATGACAGCTTCTGTGGTCTAGTGGTCATAGTTCCTGCATACAGATCCACAGGTCCGGGTTCGATACCCGGCGCTAACACATTTTTTTTTAGAAGTAGTGGATCTGGAACGGGGTCCACTCAGCCTCGTGATGATAATTGAAAGGAGCTATTTCAAGGAAATGGCCAAAATTTACGGCCTTGGGGATTCGTTGCGTTGACCACGCGACACCTTCAATCCGCTAAAGTTTGCACTAACTTCGCCGAAAAGCGGCGGTGGCTCGGTCGGTAGAGTTCGCTTGCTGACTCAAGCCACGGAGTAATACTTCTTTTTCATTTACTCACATTTGCTTCTTTCAACTATGCACTTTCCGAAACGTATTTTAAAGGGTGTGTCACCATCATACAGGACATATATCTTCATTTATATATTATATATTTATTATTTTGTGACATGAAGGCTAAAGTCCGGAATAACTAGCACAGAAAAGTCGTCCATTTCTAGGCAACCTTTAGAAAAGACGTTTCCACTGCAACAATACCGAGGTCATCGGCAGGTATTTTTTCTTTATTGCTAGTGGGGTGGGACTAAGTCCCTTGTACTGCGGCCACTTCTGGCCTACTGTACCAGCCCCAGATGATGATGATT
>NW_019733841.1:659706-715828 GCF_002891405.2 Cryptotermes secundus | reverse complement strand
CCGCCGCGGTGGGAAGCCAGCGACTAACCGCTTGAGCTATGGCGCGGTCATCGGCAGGTAACACCCCGATTAACACGTGTCTCAACAAAAGTGAAATTCTCTCTAAAGTGGTGCTTTTAATGCAGTCCATGACAGGGCACAAACCAGAGAGAAGTTACCTTACCAGAAGGACGAGCGATCACTGCCTGGGAACCTTCAAAACAGAACATATAGTTTTTTGCTCCGCCCCCAATTATAGTGCCTCTCACTACCTTCCCACTTTCTTTCTTTCTTTCTCTCTCTCTCTCTCTCGGGAGAAGTTACAGACGAAAATATACTAATGTTGAATTTGAGGTTCTAACACCGGTGGTTATGAAGAGTCCTATCTTCTGGGATATAACGTCATGTAGTCCGTTGAAAGTCAACCGATGTTTCGGAGAAAAATGTTACCTCCATCTTCAGGGTGGAATTATAGGCCGAGAAAGAGCTCTGCTTGTCTCCAGCATTAAACTGGTTTTTTGATTCGCTCACTATTAGGCGCTGAAGATTGAGGCATGTTCCTCCAAAAGGTCGGCTGAAATTCAACGGACTGCACTGTGTTATATCCAAGAAGATTATAACTCTTCAATACACACTATTTTCTCCCCCTGATGTTGCGTGTAATGACGCTATAAATAACCAGCCTGAAGCTTGTGTGTCTGAAATTAACGCAATCAGAAGAGAGATAACATCTGATAAATGAGTGAGTAGCAGATTCTAACACTGATATAACATCCGCATATTTCACTAAGTCACACGAGCGCGCGTGTCGGACCGAAAGCGAACTAAAAGCAAGACTGTTAGTCGTACACAAATGGAACAGGTAAAATTTTAATACAATTTTACACAACCATTTCCGTATTACTGTATTATGACAACCCATGTAAAAAATTACGTTCTACGTTACATAGTATTTATTATTTTTTTACTGTAAATCGGTTTCTACCCGGTGGCAGTGGTACTAAAATAAGACACAACACACAAATAACACACTTCACACAAAATATCACACCGCACTCAAACAAAACACAGCACACAAAGCTACACAAACAATAAAGCACACACTACACACAATAAATATAATGAAAATACATTTACAGCTACAATTATACAAATTAGTATTAATTAAAAATAACCGCCTCTGTGGTCTAGTAGTCAGAATTTCTGATTACAGATCCAGAGGTCCCGGGTTCAATTCCCGGCGCTGCCAGATTTTCTGAAACTAATGGGTCTGGAACGGGGTCCACTCAGCCTCGTGTTGATAATTGAGGAGCTACCTGAATGGAAAAGTAGCGTCTCCGGTCTAGAAAACCGAACTTAATGGCCGTCGGGATTCATTGCGCTGACCACGCGACACCCTCTATCCGCTAAATTTAGCACTAACCTAGCCGACAAGCGGCGGTCACTCGGTCGGTATAATTCGCTTGGGGACTAAATACAAGGAGTTATTTTATTAATTAAAAATAAGCATACTGTACACTAAACAGTGACAGTAATGAAATACATCATGTCATGAGCTGATGCACTCACATTTCACTATCACCTTCCCTTCATCCACTTCACTACACTGATTGATTCTATGAGCGCAATCGAAAAACAAACTGAAAACATGTTAGAGGTATCATCAGGACGGCATCTTTGAAAACATGTTAGAGGTATCATCAGCAAGTCATCTTTGAAAACATGTTAGAGGTATCATTAGCACTTCATCTTTGAAAATATGTTAGAGGTATCATCAGCACGTTATCTTTGAAAACATGTTAGAAATATCATCAGCACGTCATCTTTGAAAACATGTTACAGGTATCATCAGCACGTCATCTTGCCGTTGTAAAATTCTTCCAAATCATCATCATCATCATTGACTTGTAGACCCAGAGACATTTCAGTCATGTCAAGACACACTACGCCATTCGCAATGGTATCCAAGGAAAACATTTTCTAATTCCGTGAATTGGTCGAGAGGTCCAGTTACATAGATTTCTCATTCATCAGACTTCAAATAAGAAGAAATTGGTAGAGAAATCTTTGCCAAAATAAGAAAATGAATCAAAAAATTATCTACACCGTCACAGATATCTCTCCTGACTTATTACGGCTCTGTTTCCAAAAACACTGGGATGCTAGTCCACCCGAAGAAATTAGTTTAAATTTGTAACACCATTATTTGTCTGTTAGGCACAGTATCTTTATATTTTAAATGTCTCCAATTTTTTAACTTAATCTTTAGTTCATTAGAATGCGCGTTAAGACCATTTTGTTCTGAACATTCAATAAGTTTGGATTTATTTTACAGCAAAGAAGAAAAATAAAAGAAGCTGCAAGCCCAAGCCAAGTCTGTATTTACGACTATAACACCTTTTAAACTTACTTTACTTTCTTAAAGGAAAATATATACGTTTAAGAACACCGTGCTCTCTATATATCCTTATAAAATTTGAGACCACCCCAACTTTTACCTTTAAATTTACTATGACCTTTAATAATAATGTAAAACGACGCCTGAAAGACGGAATGGTAGAGATAGAGCAGACGTCGATTGCTACGCAACGACTCGGTAAACACATTCTCTTGGTGACGAATACGCAAATAACAATCGAAGAACTGCAGTTTATATGTAACGGCGAGATAAACACACCTCTATAACAATAGAGAAATTGTTAGGAAAATGTTATATAACGAAGATTACAGGTCAGCTAGAATCAGAACTGAGGGCATCTCTTGAGTCGGCAGTCGAAGATTATGGAGAAGAGAAGACATGGTGTGTCATGTTGTGGTGTGTGAAGCACAGTAACAGGTCTGCTTGACCGTGTCTCACGGTGTTGTCGCTTGCAGATTTACTTATACTTCTTCAACCCTGAAGATGGGGGCGATACGTTCCTCCGAAACGTCGGTTAACACCACATATACACGGTGCCAAATCCCAGAAGACTGCTTTCTTCACAGGTAGTACAAGTTTGCAGTAAATAAGGTCATCAATCCAAAACCCGTCTGTAAGTCACGCACACCCCCAAACACGTGACAATAACGTAGCAGAAGCGAAAACATTAAACACAGAGTTGCAATATTATATATGGTGACAATTATTCGAAAAGTGCACCTTTGTTAAGGCAATTAACCCTGTATTTTCCTTTCTTACGAAAAAGTGTGTTGTTTATGTATGTGTCTGGGTGTAATTCGTTTTCAACCTTAAAATCAGTTGGCTGGTTTCCATAAATTTAGCGTGACATATCACTGAAAGTCAAGAGTCGGTAGAGGGACGGGATACGCACTTGGCGTCTAGGGTTCGATTCCCAGAGGAGGCTAGATTTTTCTCTTTTCCATATCGTCCAGACCGACTCTGCAGCCCACCAGCCCCCTAATCAATGGGTACCCAGGGCGATTTCCCTGGGGTTAAAGGGGTTGGGGTGTGAAGCTGACAAATTATTCTCAACTGGTGCCTAGGTCAAGAATGGTGGATCTATACCTCCACTCCCCAATATGTCTTAATAGAATAGTGCTTGATTAATGAAACACAGGAACAACTTTAGCTTTTACCACTGAAAGTCAACTTATCCTTGTGCGTTTCATTTCTCTGCACTAATACACGAAAACACGACATGAAAGCAAATTTATGAGGTGGGAGCGAGGATAATGTCGCTTAATTTAGGGTCTTGGTATATTGCAGGACTAAGTTAACAGACTTCTGGAAATTATGCAACTTCTCTGAATATAATGTCTTCGTTTAAGCCGAAACAACAACAGTTTTTTGTTACTGCTAGTGGGGTGGGATTAAGTCCCTTGTACTGCGGCCACTTCTGGCCTATTGTACCAGCCCCAGATGACAGGTGAGGGTGATTGTGGAGCAACTGGTGGAATGAAGATTGGCAGAGGAAACCAAAGTACTCGGAAGAAACCTGCCCCAGCGCCACTTTATCCACCACAAATCCCACTTGACCAGACCAAGGATCGAACCCGGGCGGCCGCTAGGAAGCCAGCGACTAACCGCTTGAGCTATGGTGCGGCCAACAGCAGTGTTAAGCTTGCTACTAACCGGGTCCTTGTTCTCTTGCTTGGATAACTCTTTGACCCTGAACATAGAGGCTGTACTTTCCTCGAAACGTCACTGAACTTCTACGAGGCTTCACATCATCACATCCCAGAAGACAGTCATTTCAGTGAGAACCTCAAATTCACAAAGGATTAATGATTTTTTCCCACAAAATCTCTTTCAACTCCCCAACATTGTTGGGTTTTGTGATTATCTCTGGCTAAAGGCGGTGGTTTGATGCTTACTTCTTAAGCTGCGTCCAAGATTCAATCTAATGGGTGTCCGTGTTGAATCTGTTGTGGACGACGTGACAATGGGACTCGTTTATCTCAGTTTGCTTGGGATTTTCCGTGCCATATAGCAGCCTACTGTCCATCAATCACAGCCTAACAGAGAGACCCAAGAAACCGGCAAGTTATTCCACCTTGGCCTTCAGTTTGGGTTTCTAGCCAATCGCACGTGAGACCGGATTCACGCTAAAGAAGTGAGGTTATGTTGATAGTCTTTCTGAAACTTAGAAATATTGTCTCTTAAATATCAAAACGGATTCGTTAAGAAGGCTGCTTATGTACAGAGAAAACAAGAAACACAAACTAACATTTAGATGGGAGATAAATATACAGAAAACTGCATAATGAGGAGCTTCATAACTTGTACTGTCCTCCAAGTATGATTAGAATGATCAAGTCAAGAAGGATGAGATGGACAGGGCATGTAGCACTAATGGGAGAGAAGAGAACTGCATATAGGATATTGATGGGAAAGCCAGAAGGAAAGAGACCACTGGAAAGACCAAGACGTAAGTGCGTGGACAATATTAAAATGGATCTTAGAGAGATAGAATGGGATGTTATGGATTGGGTTGATCTGTCTCAGGATAGGAACCAGTGTAGGGCACTTGTCAACACGGTAATTAACCTTTGGGTTCCATAAAATGCTGGGAAGTTCTTGAGTAGCTGCACAATTGGCAGCTCTTCAAGAAGGGCTCAGCTCCATGAGTAAGGGGAAGATAAATATTGTATGTAGCGAAGCTATGTTTCGTATGATTTGCTGACATAATTTTCATACAGACAAAACTGGGCATACGAAACGCCTGACGGGCTTATAAGGGCGGTTATTATTTGCGTTCTATCAACAATGCTAACTGCGAAAATAAAGTATTAAAAATGCGAATTACAATCAGTATCGAAGAACAAAATCATCATCATCATCATCATTGCAAAACAGCCCTTTTTAAGCCGCAGCCTTCTTTAGAAAATTCTGCCAGAATTACCTATAGATCACACTGTCTCCATTTCTCTGGATTTGCAAACAGACTTTCAGGCTTCTGGCCAACCCCCAACCTGGAGGACCAGGTCTCTGTATTTATGTCCCCCACTGACAGAGTCGCCGAGTTATGACCCAAGACACCGGATTCCCTTTTCTTCTTTTCTACGACTCTCAGGGAGTTATTGTAACCCGCATCCACATAGAAAGAATAGAATTATGTTCTCCAGAAGTAGGACCTGACAGTCACAGCGTCTTCTCTCTTAGCATAACTAATTCATGTTTGCTGAAGCACGGTGATGTTAGTGAAGGAAAAATTCAGTAAATTAACGTCCAAAATCAGGCAGATTACATACGGAAAACAAGTTTCGATTCAATGAAAATTCATTGATATTAAACTTTCAATAAATGAATAGTAAAGATATTTTGAAACATGATTTATGAAATATTATATGCCTGAAATGAGATAAATCGTTTTTAAATGTTTATTTAGTGATGATATCACTGATCTGATATCTATATTGAATAAAGCGAAGTGTAATCCTGTTTGAATTAGCAGATTATATGATAGCTGGTCATTATACGCATAGTAACATAAAACACGAGAACTGTAACGAGAAAAGACGAGAAGTTGACACGTGTTGTAACCCTTCTCACTTTCATTCTATAGATGCCGGGTTTGAATCTCAGTTGAGACACCGACTGTCCTGTATGAGAACTTTCGTGGTTTATCTAAATCCCTGCAATCATCTCCCGGAAGAGTGCCTGTAACTAGGAAACGACCTTTCTTTTCCACGTCTTTAAAACTGATTATTCATTTATAACCTAGTATTCGAAGCTACAGGTCTACAGTCTGATTTATCTACAATATATTTAATCTAAAAAGTACTCAAAGGAGGAAGATTGCTTATGAGAACTGGTGAACATTACTTGTGCGTACATAGACAGTTTGGGATTTTTGCAGATTATAAAAGTGAGAAACGTTTGATTGGTTACATGCCATTCTAAAATTGTTGGCTTGTAATAACATCTTGTAGACTAACTGTGTATATTCCCGTGTGAGTTCGTCCACATGTCCTATAACGCGACTGAGATTAGGAATAATCTTCCGGATAGATACCTACAGCTTCGCAACTACAAGAAATTTCCGAACTCACTCTAAGCCCTATTGCTCAGAACTATCCTAAGTCTTCTTCTTAAAAATAGTGGGACCAAGGCAGATATAAAGTAAGAGAGAACCAAACGCCTCTTGGGGTAGTACATTTGCGCTAAACATTTTCTTTCTTTCTATGTTAAATAAGAGTTATTTAAGCTGATCTGTTCATAACGTGATCACTATGCAGTGACTTAGGCACGTTATGAACTCCAGTGCAATCGTAAATCTTCTGTGAACTACGTGTAAGCTGACGATTCTTGTAACAGCATTTAGAAATTTCGTCCGCCTCTGTGGTCTAGTGGTCAGAGTACCTGGCTACAGATCCAGAGATCCGGGTTCGATTTCTGGCGATACCAGATTTTCTGAGAAGTACTGGGTCTGGAACGGGGTCCACTCAGCCTCGTGAGGATAATCGAGGAGCTATTTCAAAAATAGCGGCTCCGGTCTAGAAAACCGAGATTAACGGCCGTGGGGATTCGTTGCGCTTACCACGCGACACCCTCTATCAGCTAAAGTTGGCACTAACTTATCCGACAGGCGGCGGTTGCTCGGTCGGTATAGTTCGCTTGCGGATTACAGGCCATGGAGTTTGCTTTTTGTTTTGTTTAGAAATTTCGCTGTATTGATTGTGACGAAGTTTTGAGAAAAAATGGTTACAGTGGGGAAGCAAAATTTCTGATCTTCTGGGGGTCTACATATAGGAAGGTGTCGATCCCGGGGGAGAATGTTCTGATTGGAAATCAAACTACCATAGTTTTCTTGCCTACAGATCACAACACAGCAATACGCTCACAACCATTCACTGAAGGGATCTGAACACACAGTTCTAGCATTCGAAAGGTCCTTATGTCAAATGGTCATTGGTTCGACAAAATGTGAACACAGATAATTTTGGTTCAAATCCTACAGAATAGGTTATGATTACCTGAGACAATACGCTTCAGATATTCTCCTGTAGTTGAAGCCGGGATAGCTCAGTCGGTATAGTGACTGACTACAGAGTGGACGACCGACGGATCGGAGTTCGAGTCCCGGTGGAGGCAAGAATTTTCTCATCTCCACGTCGTCCAGACTGGCTCTGGGGTCCACTCAACCTCCTACACAATGGGTACCGGGGGTAAAGCGACCGGGGTGTGAAGCTAACCACTCACCTCCAACTAATGCCGAGGTAAAAGAAATGTGGATCTATATATCCACTCCCCCATACACCTTCATGACGTAGTGCATAATTAGTTAAGCACAAGGACAACTTTACCTTTATCTTCTCTAGTTACGACTGTTTTAGTTTCTATATCATATCTGTAAAATATTGAAGCGGGCAATATACAAAATACTTTCGTCTGTTGTCACGTTATTGTGCTTAAACAGCAATAGATTCAACGTGAGTGCAAACGTATATGTGTGTAGTTTATGAACGGAATTGTAAAATGTACTCTTTCAAAATCGATAGTCAATTACACCGCACCCACACAGACCACAGTACACTGGAACGCGGAGGTTGTTGTGTACTTGGCAAAAGCAGACGCGGCTCCGTGGGACAGCACCTGGTTCATGCACGTCCTGAAAATTGTATACCTCGAGTCGAGCTCGCCTCCACAGTTTCTCTGCATCTGCACTTGCCAGTCGGAGGAGTAAGCCGCTACGCTTTAACTGAAAATGAATTACTACAAATTTAAAAAAAAAGTCCACAGATTTTGAGAAGTTGTATAATCTTGTTGAGCCCGTGTTTCATAATCTTATCCGCCTACACTGCCGTTCTTTATTAGCGTAGTCGGTATAGCCATTAGCTATACGACCGAGGGGTCGGAGTTCGAGTTCCTGTAGGGTCAAGAATTTTCTCTTCTCCACATTGTCCAGACCAGCTCTGGGGTACACCCAACCTTCTATCCAATGGGTAACGGGGGTTTTTTCCCCGGGGGTAAATCGACAGGGGGGTGAAGCTTACCACTCACCTATATCTAGTACAAAAGTCTAGAATATATGGATCTATACATCCATTCCCCCTTACGCCTTCATAGCGAACCGTTAAATTACTTAAACACAGGGACAACTTTAACGTTTTACTGAAATTACTCAGAATAATTACTTCAGTATTAAAATTCTGTCATTCGTATCAAGTAAAACTCTTTCATATATTTCTATGAAATACTCGTATAATCTACTTATCTATTCCTGTCGCTCACACTTAGGAGCTTAGGGCATCCGTGAAACTCTTCAGTTCACTTCAGTTTCTTAATCTTAGAGAGTAGTTAGAACTCCTCGGACGGGGGAGCAGCCCGACGCAAGGCTGCTAGTTAGACACAGAATAAACGCATACACAGACATCCATGCCTTGAGTCCGATTCGAACCCAGTATCCCAGGGTTCGATTGGGCGAAAACTTTTCATGCCTTAGACCGCGCGGCCACTGTGATCGGCCTTCAAGTCTAATAGAGGTTACAAATAATTACGGGGGCATTTAGTGAAAAATGTAATGAAGTACGAATGTAATTCATTTGTACAAGTACACGTACATATGTACAGTATTATAATAATCAATGTATTTATATATCGATAGACCGCCTCTGTGGTCTAGTGGTCAGAGTTCCTGACTACAGATCCAGAGGTCCGGGTTCGATTTCCGGCTCTACCAGATTTTCTGAGAAATAGTGGGTCTAGAACAGGGTCAACTCAGCCTCGTGAGGATAATTGCGGAGCTATTTCAAGGAAATAGTGGCTCCGGTCCAGAAATCCGAGATTAACGGCCGTGGGGAACCGTTCCGCTAAATACGCGACACCATCTGTCCGCAAAAGTTGGCACTAATTTCGCCGACAAGCGGCGGTAACTCAGTTGGTAAAAGTCGCTTGCGGACTACAGGCCACGAAGTATTTTGTTTATTTGTACTTCATAGGTTGTCATTGCTTTTTTTTTAATTCGCTTAGTGGGGGGGGTGGAGTCCAACTGGGTCCACTCTGCACGGCGGCCACTGATTGGCCTATTGTAGCCTGCTCTACTGCAAATCCCACTTGACCAGACCCGGGCCGCCGCGGTGGGAAGCCAGCGACTAACCGCTTGAACTATGGCGCGTCCTAGGTTGCCACTAACTTCGCGGATATGCGGCGGTTGCTCGGTCGGTATAGTTCGCTTGCGGACTAAAGCCACGGAGTTTGTTTTATTTCTCTTTTGTACTTTATAAGGCCACTGGTTAAACTAAAAAATAAATAATAATGAAATTAAGAAATGTGACGGTTTTTCTCGAATGAAAACCGTTCGCAATGCTGCTAGCGAATACTTGGAACAGCAATTCCTGCAGCATCCCGGGGATTTCTTTACTGTCGAGACTCGTCTTCTGGTGCATCAACAGAATGCTTGCTTCAGCGTCCACAGGGGCTTAATTTAATTACTTCTGCTATTTCTTCCAGAACAATTCCAGAACGGGTTTCATATGAACATCACTTATAATTGATATAACGCCGGCAGACCATAGACGCAATTTTATAAGCAGGACATTCAGCTATGCAAGATTTGAAGTTTTCACAGCGATGTCCATGACGAATGTCGTCTTCTGGGTTGTGGCGCCATGTTAACCGACATTTCGGAGGAACGTATCGCCTCCATCTTCAGGGTATAGACACAATTTTATAAGAAAGATATTCAGCTGCCAGAGAGCCTTTCTTGTTTGTATATTATATGAAACGGTGCCAGTAATTCGGAATATACAGCAACAAATGATTATATAGCAGTGAATTAGGGATAATGAATTGAAAGAAATGTAGAAGGAAACGCTATTATTCCGATATTCGCCTGGAGAAATCGTGGAAACTCGTGAAGAGTCTTAGGGCGCGTCCACATTATTCGTGCTTGTCGGGAGACTCGTCTGGCTTTTACTTGTGCTCGTAAATCTTCGTCCACGCTACTTCAGTTGCTCGCCAGGCTTCGGCGCGTGATGATCCGTATATTTACTCGTAGTGTGTATAGGCTGTAGTCGTATTTTCATTTATTGGCAATAGTTCTAAATTAAAAATTTGCTTGTCTCGTGACTTGTCATATCGTCCACATTACTCGCGAGCATAGCGAGTCACACAAGCACGAGCACGAGTAATGTGGACGCGCCTTTAGAGTAATTTGTATCCCGGCAGATAATCGAAAGGGAAAAATAAAGGCAGAAGCCTTATCTCTTGAACTAACCAGCTTACTCGTGGGTAGAAAAAGGGTAGACACATCCTGTATTTTATGTAAAATATATCTGCGACATTAAAATGTTCGAAGACGTGTAGTGCACGACCATACATGCTATTCATTATATTTCTTATGTTAAGTACACAGCCTTTAATCACAGACATATTAAGGCTTGTGTTATAACGAAATGAGAATTTAAAAATTCGAACAAAATTTTAGTCTAAGAACGTTGAGAGAAGAGATGACTAGAAAGACTAGTTGTTGGGGGGATAATATAAAACAGAATCAGAGGATGTGGATTGGATACATCTGGCCCCAAACGGGAAAAAATTTGTGCTCTTGTGAACAAGGTAATTACATTTTTTTTTTCTTTTTTTGTTTCATAAAGGCGTGAATTTCTTAGGCATCTGAGATTCTTAATAAATACTGTGGTCCATGGAGACACGTAATACGAAATAATGACTCAACTAGAAATAATGAAGACTAATAGGCGACTCTCTGTGTCTGTTTCTATGAACGATAACATTGTCTCGCTGGTGGAACTGGAAACAGAAGCCATTTTGTTGAGCCTAGCAGGTGCTTCATTGCTAGATACCAAGTTTCACTGGCTGTCTGGAACAGACAGGGAGCGGATGTAAGCTGTTTGCAACTTATCGTGCTAGAGCCAGCGCTAAATAAATCCACCCGAAGCAGAAGATGAAAATTGGAGAGTTCTCGCTTTCGCACTTTAGCCATTCTGTTCTTAATATTACTTATTTTCCATCTACCGTGGCTACGCCTGTGCGTCACCCTCAGTGACGCAGGATGTTACTTCATTATTTGAAAATTACGTGACCCTGTTTTCAACACACTTCCTATATTCATCTTCCAGTGGGTAATTCAAACGTGTGCCGGTCACGGTAGCTGAACGGTCTAAGGCTTGGAAACGGGGATCGTGGGTTCGAATCCCACTCAGGGCATGGATGTTTAGTTTGTGTGTGTGCGTGTTTCTGTGTTTGTGTACAGGTAGAAGCCTTTCGACGAACTGATCACCCGCCCAAGGAGTCCTACCGAATGTGTAAGATTTAGAAAAACCGAAGTGAACGGAGAAGTTCATGGCGGTAGGCCTAGGCCCACTGGGGTTGTAGTGCCAAGGAAAAAAAATCAAACGTGTTTACACAGGACCCCCTTTCCGTAAACTTGCCTGTAGAAGTTATGAGGTACCCTGGTTTATACAAAAAGAAAAAAACTCCATGCCTGTAGTCCTCAAGCGAACTATACCGACCGAGCGACTGCCGCTTGTCGGCGAAGTTAGTGCCAAATTTAGAGGATAGAGGGTGTCACGTGGTCAGCACAATGGATCCCCACGGCAGTTAATTTCGGCTTTCTGGACCGGAGCCGCCATTTCCTTGAAACGGCTCCTCTTGGTTCGTACAGTAGATGCAATTGGGAATGTTGTTGACTAGAAAGAACTTGTGCCGGTCACGGTAGCCTAAGGCATGCCTTGTTTTCGCTAGCTCGGAAGCCGAGATCGTGGATTCGAATCCCACGCAAGGCATGGATGTTCGGTGTTTGTGTGTGTTTTTCTGTGTTTGTGTACAGGTAGAGGCCTTGCGACGAGCTGATCACCGACCCAAGGAGTCATACCGAATGTCTAAGATCTAGTAAACCGAAATGAAAAGGAGAGTTTCATGAAAGTAGGCCAAGGCCCAAATTGGGGCTGTAGCGCCAAAAGGAAAAAAGAAAAGTATTTGATTATTTTTCGTTCCTACGTGACACTAAAGGACTGGAATGCTTCATCCACCACAAACAATGAGTCGCTGAGAAATGGAAAGAAACTATGGAGGAATTTTGTTTCCCCACATAAAAGTAATACGTTGACATTACGATGTTGTTGCTGTGCTTACCGGAGACGGGCTATGTGACAGATTTCTTGGCCATGACCCTCTGTTTGCAAAGAAGAAAACTTCTTTCCCGAATAAAGACTTATAGCAGTGTGAACCTGTCTTTCAATGGCATTGGCATGTGTGAATGTAGGATGTCCGGATGAAAGTTATCCAAAATAAAAAATTTATATCTCGGAAAGTAATTGTCATACACGTATCCGGTTTATGTCATCGGAAAGGAAAACCCTATAAGCTTTTCTTTCATGCTCGGCTTACGCGCATGCGCCATCATGTTAGGAATCACTTGGACAGAGTGATGGTTTGGAGATAGATCGGCAGAAGTGAACCTTGGCCTCCCAGGACGCCAAATTTAATACCAGTGGAGTTTTTCTTGTGGGTTATGTCAAGAACATGTCTACCAGGTTAAGATCAACGACCTTCAACACCTGAAAGCCCTCATAAGTGACGCTGTGGCTACGGTTACGCCAAATATGCTTCAAGCAACGTGGAACGAGGTCGAATATCGTCTGGATATTTGTCGTGCCACCAAGGGAGCCCACGTTGAAATTTATTGAGAGTGTTATATATATGCAGAAAAAAAACTTCGATAGTTTCCTTTTGTAATGGTGTAACCTGTAAATGTGTATAATAAATTCTTTCTGAAGTATAACTATCTTATTTCGGATACGTCTCACCCGGACAGCCTGTATTTGTGTTATGTTTTGAAGACAGCCGGTTCTCACTCTGACTCTCTCCTGCGCAGATTCCTGCATATTTATCTGGCTGGAACTATACGAACTTGACGAGAAAGTTGTTTGTCCGCAATGTCTTAAATGTTTCACATTTTCAGTGAAGAAGGAAATTCTCTTTAAGTTTCTCTTTGTTAGTACGTTTGTGAGTACGAGTCACTGAAACCCTTATTTTACGTGAAATTCAATCGAACTTTATTAAATTTCCCCAAAACTGTTCGTTGAAAAAAATATGAATATACGAGTATAAAACAAGACGAAAACTAGACGATAAATTATTAAAAATTAAGTTTATCAGAAAAAATCTACCCACATCAAAAGATTTGTACACACAGCTATATTTGTGCCTAATATACTAACAAAACTAAACTCCGTGGCTTGAGTCCGCAAGCGAACTATACCGACCGAGCGACCGCCGCTTGTCGGCGAAGTTAGTGCCGAATTTTGCGGATAGAGGGTGTCGCGTGGTCAGCTCAACGAATCCCCACTGCCGTTAATTTCGGTTTTCTAGACCGGAGCCATTATTTCCTTGATAGAGCTCCTCAGTTATCCTCACGAGGCTGAGTGGACCCCGTTCCAGACCCACTACTTCTCAGAAAATCTGGTAACGCCGGGCATCGAGCCCGGGACCTCTGGACCTGTAGCCAGTAGAATAATGAAATGCTACTCCTGTCTATTCACAATGTTTTGGCAAAGCTTGATTACAGAAATAACCAACTTTTTCCTTCAACTGGTTAGAAAGCATCACAACAAGAAGCATCAAAACAAAGTCCTCACTGCCCTCAAGCACAGAAAATGGGTGAAACTTTCGAAATAAGTAATTACCATATCTAGGAGCAGTCCAGACAGATAATCCCTCTGTTAATCCATTCTTATTACATTGAATCATTATTTCGCTTAATTTATCATTAACGGATTTTTTTTCGGAGAAACAGGAAACTGCTGTACCGACTGAATTACAGGTACCTCTCTCACTTTGCCGCCTGGCGGTTCTCAATGTAACTGTTACTGCTAGAGTGTTAGAACATCAGAGTAAGCCTTGAGTATGTACAGCATGGCACAAAATTCAGTTAACTGTTCAGTAAAATGTACGCTAAAATACGTTAGAAACGTCAATGCTAGTTCTTGAATTTACAAAAATTGATTGAAATGAGATCACCCATGTTCAACGGGGAGCTCACAACACTGTGTTACTGTTCTACGAATTTTTGGTAGCTTTAATTGTGAAGATTTATATTCATACAAGAGAATATTTTAGGTTAACTGACTTTCGGTCCACTCTATATAAACGAATATAAAAATGTCGAGAAAGAAATATTTTTGTTACTAAAATTAATAAATTGTGTCAGGGTGTGTTTTGTATCTAAATTATTTAACAGCCGGTCACGGTAGCCGAGCGGTCTAAGGCATGTACTGCCTTCGCTCGCTCGGAAGCCGGGATCGTAGGTTCGAATCCCACATAAGGCATGGATATTTGGTATGTGTATGTGTTTATTCTGTGTTTGTGTTGTCCTGTGTTTAGGTAGAGGCCTTGCGACGAGCTGATCACTCGTCCAAGGAGTCCTACCGTCTGTAGAATGATCATGAAACTGAAAATCAGAGATCAGGACCCAAGGAGGCTGTAGAGATAGTAAAAAAAATATTTAACCAGCGAGTGTTGATCAGGTTGTGACTGAAATAAATATATCTCACGTGTTTAATGGTCAACAAGACAATGGCCATTATCATATTCTGTTGCTATTTGAAGAAAAAAACACTTAGGTATAATCAAAATTTTTCCTTCGTTAAAGTAAAAATTTCAACCGTCCAAATATATATATTTATTTATTTTCTTCTTATAATTAACAATTGGTTCGATAATCCTGAATCAGTGATTCCAACACCGAAACCTACTGGAACAAAGAGAAGAGAAGAGAAATAAGAGAGGAAGGAAGATAGTAAAAGAGCAAAAGCATCATGAGCATTGATCGTGGGGCGCATGGAGCAGTCCAAGCTGCAGGGATGCCATAGCGCGCCAAGATCGCGGACAGGTCCTGCTCAGCTGTGACACCCATCGCAATCACGTGACAAGATAACCGAGATAATGAAGAATGTTTCCGATTCGTTTGCTAACGGAACGTGTAACGTAGATACGTAGTTTAAATGGCCTATTATTACATGAACTAAGAGGTAGATATTTTAAGTAGAGGACTATTGCCAACGTGATGTCCCCCCCCCCTTTGGCGCTAGGGCCCTATTTCCGCCTTGGCCCACCTCCGTGAAACTGTCCGTTTCACTTCGGTTTACTAGACCTTAGACATTCGGTAGGACTCCTTGAGCGGGTGATCAGCCCGTCGCAAGGCCTCTACCTGTACATAAACACAGAAAAACGCACATACACACAAACACTAAACATCAATGCCCTGAGTAGGACTCGAAAACACGATCCCGGCTTCCGAGCGAGCGAAGACAGTTCATGCCTTAGACCGCTCGGCTACCGTGACCGGCAGTGTATAAAAATAATATATAAGAATTCAGTTCGTACCTCACAGGAAACAGATCCGAACCCACGATCCCGGCTTCCGAGCGAGCGAAGACGGTCCATGCCATAGACCGTTCGGCTACCGTGACCGGCAGTGTATAAAAATAATATATAAGAATTCAGTTCGTACCTCACAGGAAACAGATCCGAACCCACGATCCCGGCTTCCGAGAGAGCGAAGACAGTACATGCCTTAGACCGCTCGGCTACCGTGACCGGCATTGATGATGTTAACCATGGGAATTTTTAGAATAATCATAGTCATCGTCAATTTGACTTTGATATACTAAAGATGAGGAAGAGCTGAGTATCTTTAATCTAAATGCTAAAACAAAAAGAAAACAAACTCCGTGGCCTGTAATCCGCAAACGACTTATACCGACCGAGCGACCGCCGTTTGTCGGGGAAGTTAGTTCCAACTTTTGCGAATAGAGGGTATCACGTGGTCAGCGCAACGAATCCCCATGGCCGGTAAANCATCGTCAATTTGACTTTGATATACTAAAGATGAGGAAGAGCTGAGTATCTTTAATCTAAATGCTAAAACAAAAAGAAAACAAACTCCGTGGCCTGTAATCCGCAAACGACTTATACCGACCGAGCGACCGCCGTTTGTCGGGGAAGTTAGTTCCAACTTTTGCGAATAGAGGGTATTACGTGGTCAGCGCAACGAATCCCCATGGCCGGTAAACTCGGTTTTCTAGACCGGAGCCGCTATGTCCATGAAATAGCTCCTCAATTATCCTCACGAGGCTGAGAGGACCCCGTTCCAGACCCACTCCTTCTCAGAAAATCTGGTAGCCCCGGGAATCAACCCGGGACCTCGGATCTGTAGCCAGGAACTCTGACCACTAGATCAGAGGCGGTCTTAATCTAATGCTAAAGTTATAAAATCAAGATCACAGTGGAAATATCACGTGCAACGAGTGACAGAGGGACGGATTCTGAAGAAAACTGTAGCATAACTTGTACAACCCAAAAAGGAAACAAAACATAGGCCGCCCACAGTTAAGATGAGGGATCAGCATAATCTTTAAGAGGACGGAACAGACCACATATGATGATGATGATGATGATGATGATGATGATGATGATGACCAGACGGCTAATCTTGCAGATGTTATACGTAGGCGTAAGTGATAACGCGGAGTATGAATAGCGGTTTATGGAAATGTTGCTGACAGCGCTTCCTTTTTTATCTTGGATATGTTCCTGCATAATACCAAATAACATCGTTTCGCGGTATTCTGTACGCCCTATATTATTTTTTATTATTATTTTACGACGTTGTAAATTCCTAGAATGCTGTCACGTGATAAGTGACGATAGATGGGGTTTGGATTTGTAAATGGATTTACTGAAAACTTACTGAACGTACAAATAACTACGAGCCTCACTGAATTATTCCAAAGATCTCTGTAAATACAGTACACATAAAGTGTTCTTAGACTTTATTCGCTGTAGCTTGGTAGCGGTTTCAACGGTAGATGTCCCCCTCCTTCTGGGTTCCCTAACTCTCCCCGAACCCCAGTTTCTCATTTCTCACAATTAAGACTCTCAACTGACTCGACAACCACTGAGAGTCAAAATTATGTTACGACCGACAAGCCCCATGTGGGGCCCAAGACCAGAGTACAGTTACTATCAGACAATTGCGAGTTTCTTGGATGTGGGGCGCACTCTCTAACGAGAGGACAGGTCTGTCGTTTACAATTGCTTCTGGTCCTCGCCAGCGCTGTAATTCTCTTGTCCGAATTCCGCGGGATTCATGACCACATTCTATTGTCTCAGATTTGAGATTCCCCAACCTGAAGGGGCAATTTCCTATAGTTATATCCCCCAGGAACAGGGTGGCCCAGCTACACCTCCAGGCACTAAGCTACCTTTTCGTGACCTCCTACGGCTCGCAGGGCTACGATGGAGGGATTCGAACCCGCCTCTACACCGGCTCAATAACTGATCTGGCCTGGTAAATGGCCGCTGGTCCTCGCCAGCATAGTCATTTTAGGTTCCTAGGTTGCGGGAATCATGAGCATATTTTACTGTATGACGACTCTGAGAGTCTTCATTCCTCTCTCGCCTCAGTAACTCAAAATCAAAGTCAAATTTACTTAACGACTGACGGTTCGCCTCCAGTAAGTTCGTCTCGGCATCAAGCCCTTTGAAATCCACGACCAAAAATTTTTTCAACTTAACCCTTGCGGTAACGGTCCTTATGTAACATCCTCTCTGACGAGAAAAGGGGTACAGAAAATGTGTCTTCCATTATTGCGTGTTCTTTCGTTGCTGTGGAAACGTGTCTACAGAGCTGTTCACTAGGAACGGCTGTTGTACTGTAGCCTGTTTATACAGCTATCACTTGGCAATGGGTCCACATGTCACAATATATAGCAATGGATGGTATGGTCGATATATTGTTGGTAGAAAACAACGGTGGCGTAGTCGCGCTAACATCCAGTCTTTTGCCTGAAGGGGCTGAAAGCAACTGCGAAAACAACCCAGCCGAGAATCGCACACAACTCCTCCTGAATATACTTTACAGCAACCTTCTTGGTAATATTTTTTATGTTTTTATTATCATGCTTGGTCTTGAATTAATTCCACTGAGATAAAAGTGGTTTACATGATTCTTCCTTGCTGCAATGTGAAAACTGACACCCCTGTGTTCTTGCTATGGTAAGATGGAACTAAATAATTCATGAAAGAGCGAGGTGCTTCCGAGAATGATTCGGAAATAAAATGCTTAAAAATTTATATATACTGTGTATGAAAGGAAAGACCAAGGCCACTGTCACATGGAGTAGATGTATGTAAGATATTAAGGTACAGAATTATAACACAGGACCGATGTGAAAGACCAGGATAAATCAGGGATTTTAACGTCAATTCTCTAAAATGAAAGGACATCTCTATGAAAACATTTAGGCCTTCATTCATCTCCCTTGCTCCAACAAGTTCTTTTTATAGTAAAACGTCTTCATCAGGAAACAGCAGACCATAATGCACATATGACACGTCTTCACAATTTTATATGAGTCAGAGATCTAAAGAATAAATCTTCTTGGTTGCTTTGTCTGATTTAAACCTGAGTAATTCTTCCTCTAATCAAATTTCGTTAAGTGCTAACAATGTTATTCGCATTATTTAAAACATATGAATTCACTATCGAACATCCAAATAAATTTCTTTTAATTATAATATTCACTTTCTTCATTGACGTATAAATTTTTATCTTATATCAGTCACTCACTCACTCATGGAGCTGAGCCCTTCTTGAGAAGCCGCCAATTCTGCAGCTCAACAAGAATTTCCCAGCAATTTATGGAATCCAGAGGTTTATTACCGTGTTCACAAGAGCCCTCCACTGGTCCCTATCCTGAGCCAGATCAATCCAATCCATACCATCCTATCTTTCTAAGACCCATTTTAATATTATCCACCCACCTATGCCTTGATCTTCCCAGTGGTTTCTTTCCTTCTGACCTTTCCACCAATATCATATATGCATTCCTCTTCGCCCCCATTCGTGCTACATGTCATGCCCATCTCATCCTCCTTGAATTGTTAATTCTAATTATACTTGGAGAAGAGTACAAGTTATGAAGCTCTTCATTATGCAGTTTTCTTTAACCTCAAGTCACTTTATCTCTCTTTGGTCCAAATATTCTCCTCAGCACCTTGTTCTTAAACACCCTCACTCTGTGTTCCTCCCTTACTGTCAGAGACCAAGTTTCACACCCATACAGAACCAGATGCAAAATTATAGTTTTGTATATCCTAATATTTATATTATTATATTTATATATATATTATATTTATGTTTTTAGACAGCAGATGAGAAGACAAAAGGTTCTGGACTGAATGGTAGCAAGCACTACCCGAGTTCCTTCCTGAATCAGGTTTTGATTTGTTACCCTTATTCCAAATATCTGAACTGTGCCACATTTTCAAAACATCTGTTTCCTATATTTATGTCATGATTTTGCCCCGCATTTTGGTGATGAGACAATAACATATACTTAGTTTTCTCTGTGTTTACTTCAAGACCAACCTCCTTACTTGTGCCAGTTAAAGTTTGCGTGTCTTTCTTTATGGTATCTATATTATCACCCAGTAGATTCACATCATCGGTACAGACCAACAGCTGATGTGTCCCGTTTAATTTCAGTCCAACTTGGTTTTCCTGGACCTTTGTAATGGCATACTCTAAAGCAAAGTTGAAAAGGAGTAGCAATAAAGCATCTCCTTGTTTAGATCATTCAGGATACTGTAGCCGTACCACTGACACCACCAGCTTTATTTGTAATCAATATTTCCTTTTAGAGTAATTAAGCAGTCACATTCAAGGGTGACTTAGCCCGATTCTTGGTTTCAAGAATAGGGCCTGCTTCACTGCTACAAAGACCAGGCAGGAAGCACCCCGCAGTTTTCCTGGAAATTCAGTTCGAAAGTTGACCGGCGGGATCCTTTGGTAAAGTTACACTTCCCAGGTTTTGAACCCCGTAAGTCAAAAGTGGGAAGGCCAGCAACCCACGCTACTGGTATAATTTTTCAAGCAGCTGTCAAAAACGACATTAGGAATTTAAGGTCCAAAGTCACAAATTAAAGCTAGGTGATTGGAGCAGTGACAATTATGGTTAATTCCCCAAATTCGAATTGTTCCAATCAGCCGAAATTAGGGTAGTAACTTGGAGGTGGAGTTGAAGCCGTGAAGATTTCTTGCTTCGAAGCAGGGTCAGTCTGCGAGAGGAGTCTCTGAAAAACTCTCCAAGTGTAGAGTCAAAAAATTAGCGTCACTGAATAACTCTGCAAAATTTAATGTGAATCTTACTTTGTCTTAAAAGTTTAAGTGAAAGTGTAATTACTTCTATGTGTTGTGCTAAAAGAAGCAGTCGCGATTTCAAGGTGTTTTAAGGGAGGGCAACAAATGCTGTTACATGTATATCAAGAACTGCTAATTAAACAGTGTGTGTTAGTGCCTAGCTATAAACACTCTTACTCATATCTTTCCCGCTGATGCGAGGCCCGTATGCACCCTGAGACAGAATCTCATCGCTCTAGTGAGAATGTGGTACCTATCACCTGTAGTTTCCGGTTCATCCCCCTTTTTTCCTGAAAGTAAGCCATTATAGTAAGCTTACTGGTGCCCAGCATTCAAGTAACCCATATCCCACAAACAATTATCCACAACAACAAAAAAGGGAAGCAGAACTGGATAAGGACGCAGCAGCAACCTGCAAACTCGGAGTACCAACAGGAGAGAGGGAACGGCTAGAGGAGCAGCTGCAACCAGCAACCAAGGGGCCAGAAGGACGGTAAGAGAAGGAAGGTGGCAACGTAACGTAAAGGGCCCAAAGGATAGAGGACAGTTACAGAGAGAGAAAGTGAGGCCAAACATAAGGGCTAAATGGTCAGAATAGGAAATTTATCAGACAAATATTTACCTATACGGACTTTACTATAAGTTTCGTTTAAACACATTTTAATCAGCCTAACTACCCCAAACTCTATCAGAATATTGTACAATACTTTCCTCCTAACTGAATCATGGACTTTCTTGAAGTCTACAAATAGCTGATGTACTGTCTCATTGTACTCCCGTTTTTTCTCCAATATCTGACAAATGCAAAAGATCTGATCTTGCTCTTTAACCTCTGCCTCATTTCATTTCTTGACCTCTCTTATGAAATCCATGTAATGTTTGTCCACTCACTGCCAGTCTCTCCCTAACTTTTGCCAGCACCAGACAGTGGCCAGTATCACAATCTACTCCCCTGAACAATCAGACATCAAGTACACTTGAATACCATCTCCTATTTATGAAAATGTGGTCAATTTGATTGTGAGTCTTTCAATCAGCAGATGTCCCAGTAAATTTGTGAATGTTATGATGTGGGAACATTGTGCTTTTGACACTCAGATTTTTGGATGTGGCAAAGTTTACTACTCTACCTACATTATCATTATAAATTTCGTGTAAACTCTCATGGCCTGTTGTTGGTTTCAAAAGGCCATCCCTCCCTACTTTGGCACTGAAATCTCCTAACATTATTTTCATATGGTATTAAGGAATTTAGTGAACACGTGTTCTAGTTCCTTGTGGAAGCTATCCTTCATATCACTTTTATCCTCTGTTGGGGCATGAACATTCAGAACAATTTTATCACTCCAGGAACCTTTTAGTGTTGCGTACAATATCCTATCATTGACAGACTCTACCCTCATAACTGGTCATGTGATTCTCTTACATATAAAAAAAACCTGTATGTAATTAATGATTTTTATTTCTCTTTCCACAGGAAGACGTGCATATAATCACCTCCTGGTTCAGTGTCACCCTAGTCCCATCTGACCTCCTGTACTCCCACTAAATCTAACTTATATTTTGATCTTTCTTAACTGTCCTGAGAGAACCTGCCTTATACATACTTCTTACATTCCATGTATAAATTTCATATCTATTTTCCTTAGATTAGGTCGTTCATCCAAAGTATTCAAAGAGTCCCTTTGTGACATTCTGTAACATGATTATTTTTATGGTGAGATGTTAGCCCCACGCCTAACCCCAAACTGGAGGACCATCCCTTGTTGGCTGTCCAGGACTGCTTACTCAATATATTTGCAGCTACCCTCCATATCTGGATCCTGTTTCCTCCATCTGTAACTTGAGGATGTGCCATGCCATGGTGACAAGGGAACAACTTAACAAGGTGGACAAAATATTGCTGTAGTAAAAAATGATGAACATCAAGATGGCTTCTTTTTAGCACATACTCCAAATATACATAAATTGTAACTTATCTTTTAAATGGATCCACTCATACAATGATTTTCCCATAAATCTTTTAAATGGATCCATTCATACAATTACTTTCCCATAAATCTTTTAAATGGATCCACTCATACAATGACTCCCATATGGAAATGTTTTCCTCATTTCTTTGCATATTATACAACCCCACATTTTGGCTACTTTGCTTTAGAATATGCAGTTAGGAAGGTCCATGAAAACCAGGTGGATCAGAAATTAAATGGGACACATCAACTGTTAATCAATGCTGATGATGTCAATCTACTGGGTGATAATATAGATATTATAAAGAGAAACACATAAACTTTAATTGATGCCAATAAGGAGGTTGGGTTAGTAATAAACACAGAGAAAACTAAGTGTATGTTGCTATCTCATCACCATAAGGCAGGACAAAATCAGGACATGAAGATAGGTAACAGATGTTCTGAAAATGTGCCACATTTCAGATATTTGGGAACGACTATAACAAATTAAAACCTGATTCAGGAGGAAATTAAGAGGAGATTAAACTCGGGTAATGCTTGCTACCATTCAGTCCAGAACCTTTTTTCTTCTCATCTGCTGTCTAAAAACATAAATATTAGGATATACAAAACTATAATTTTGCATCTGGTTCTGTATGGGTGTGAAACTTGGTCTCTGACAGTAAGGGAGGAACACAGACTGAGGGTGTTTAAGAACAAGGAGCTGAGGAGAATATTTGGACCAAAGAGAGATAAAGTGAATTGAGGTTAAAGAAAACTGCATAATGAGGAGCTTCATAGCTTGTACTCATCTCCAAACATAATTAGAATGATCAAGACAAGGAGGATGAGATGGGCATGGCATGTAGCATAAATGGGGGAGAGGAGGAATGCATATAGGATACTGATGGGAAAGCCAGAAGGAAGGAGACCACTGGGAAAACCAAGATGAAGGTGGGTAGAAAATATTAAAATGGATCTTAGAGAGAGAGGTTGGGATGGTGTGGATTGGATTAATTTGGCCCAGGATAGGAACCAGTGGAGGGCTCTTGTAAACACGGTAATGAACTTTCGGCTTCCATAAAATGCTGGGAAGTTCTTGAGTAGCTGCACAATTGGCAGCTTCTCAAGAAGGGCTCAGCTCCATGAGTGATGATACTTTGGCTACCAGAATTATGGAGACTGAGGACATAATGCTAATAATGGCTTCATGAAATGGTAGAAGACGAAGGTTCAGTCATGGCCCATTTTGAAGTACTATAGGGAATCTGTGGGAAATGCAACAAAGAAGAGGGTACCTGGAACATTTAATAAGAACAATTTGTAGTCTATGCAAGAGCCAGCAGTAATAACGCATTTAAGGACAGGGTATCAAGCAGACCACAAACCATTTCAGAAGTCCAATAACATTGAAATTTTTACCCACCACTCTTCAATATGTATGTAAATAATATGTTACAAGAATAGCGAAAAAAGAATTCAACTCAGGAATTAAAATGATAGAGAGGAATACAAGTATGAGAATACACTGTTATTTACAGATGACAATAATTATACATAGCAAGATTACAAAAATATTTAGTGTACACTTAACAGGAACGTTTGGCAGAAGTAATGATAAATGAGATAGTTAAAAGATTATGATAAACTCTTCATGTACAATAAACAAACACTGCTTACCTGCAAGCATTTGTCATTAGGCTATGTTTATGAAACTGGCAATAAATCAATCATATGCAGGCCTACTGAACAATCAGTATTAAGGCATCAATGTTTACTGTTGTTATATGCTCTGAAAATAATTAAATACGTAGGTAAGTCAATAAGTAAGTTACAAATGGATATAGAACTTAAACAAATAAGAGTACTGATTTGAAAAATGCTTTTATTTCTCAACATAATCTCCCTGTATATTGAGGCACTTGTCCCACCATTTCACAAGCCCCTGAAAACCAGAAGCATAAAATGCTTTAGGTTGATGTCTGAAACAGGCGTGTGCACAAGGCATGGCCTACCTCATAATGCATGGCAGGTTGCATGCTTCTGTTGAATGACCTCACAAAGTTTCCTGAGGATGTTACAGTAGGAGTCGGCATTTACGGTTCATCCTTGAGGCTGGAATGCGGTGAGCAGAATGCCTTCGTGATCCCAGAAGACTGTGAGCATCACTTTCCTGGAGGATGGTGTCACCTTAAACCTTTTTTTGGCAGGTGACGCAGGATGCTTCCACTGCATTGATGCATGCTTTGTCTCAGGCTGTTAATGGTAAACCAAAGACTCATCACCTGTAACAATTTGGGCTAGCATATTGTGTCCTTCATCGTGGTAGCGATTGAGGAGCTGTAATGCCCAGCACCACTTTGTCCACCACAAATCCCACTCGACCAGACGCAGGATCGAAACTGGGCCGCCACGGTGGGAAGCCAACGACTAACCGATTGAGCTATGGTGTGGCACTGAGGTAGGTTACTCTCTGAATAGTTATGCCTTTCTGTATCTGTCATCATTCTGCCAATGCTCATAATTGTCTCTTACTGCCCCAGAGGTCAGATCAGTTAACACGATATTACTATAACATTGGTCTCTGTTTGACACTTCTTCTCTGACTTAGCTCTTGACCACCTCAAGTAAGGAACTGAACTTATGTATAGAACATATCTGCTGCTTGGGGTTATACATATAGATGTTATAAAATTTATGTTGAAGCAAAGTAAAATAATCATCAACTAAGGAATTAAAATCTAATTACATTTCTCTTTTAGCAGTACAATAAAACTACAAAAGAAATATTATTCTACAAATAATGATCACTCATAACTATTGAAAGAGAATTATGACATCCTCTTCCTCCTCATTATCATCATCATCTCTTGCCCCCACCCCTTCTCTCTCTAGACCCAGCTAAGTCGGAAACTGTGGAATAAATAATTATATAAAAAGATTATTCATTAAACAGCACTGAAATCTAACATTTTATTTCTGACATTAATACAATATTAATATTTTATGTGTCTTTGCAAGGTAAGAAAAGTGAGTTTCAAATTTATCTTGAGATTCATCATTCTGAAAGAAAAAAAAACAGAATCTCAACATAATGACACCCACATTTTAAACCTAAAGCATAAATCAAAGGATGAGTTCTATAGGCTGCTCTTCAGAAAAATCTGAATGCCTGATATACTGTTCCCACCTAATAATCCAGTATTCATTATTTTTCTGCATATAAAAAAGGGATCTGCAGTAACTTCTACGGTATTACTTCAATGTTTGTTGTACAGCTTATGAAGTAACTCTCTGGTAATGGAATCCAAATATTTAATACTCCTAACACAGTGGCGTGCTGTGCATGGAAGCAAGGGAAGCATTGCTTCCGTAGTTTAGAAATGAAAAGAAAGAAGTCATCTTTAAATAATTCAAAATGAATAATAAGGATTTGAATATTGTCATTTAGCGCACGTTCCTGCTCAAGGCCACATGCCTCCTCCTCCTCCCTTCCCTTGCTTGGGGGGACGGACCAAGTTTCCTTTGTTAAACTCCGTAAGAATTTGTCGCACACGAAGTGGGCAAGGAAGCAACTTTCAGTTGCCTGTGATATGGAAGCAAAGGACTGTGTTCTTTCAATGGTTATGTGAAAATTAACTGTTTATGTGTGATTTCAGTCCTGTTGGGTGTTATAGGTAACCTTAAGTTTTATTAAAATATTGTAAGTGCATATTTATATGGCGTAAGATTGTATTTGTGATCGTATTTTGACGCATCAGAAAGAAGCTATCTGCATTTAAGGGAAGCAAGCCTGATATTGTGGTACAAGAGCAGGGGCATGATTAGACTACACACACAGAACACAACTAAAATTAATGCTGGCAGAGAACACGACTGCGATGGTGCAATCGAAAAGCCTTTTAAAATGGGGGTTTAATAGCAGGGACTTTTCTGAAAAGAAAATAATTATAGAAAGAGGATGACCGACATGAGAGGTGCCAGAACTTAAAGCACTGTACCACTTGTACCGTCTTACATTCTGCTACCACAGCACCATCACTCTCTGGCACCTTTCGGCTCCGTCTACCCTTCCTCAATCGGAGGAGGAAACGGTGCTCCGTCATACGGCTCTCATGCTGTGCTCGCACACTCCCTAAGTTAGAGTAAGGGATCCAAGCTAGCAGCGAGGTAAATCTAGTTACAAATGATGGCAATCAATATAATAACAAATAACAGAATTTAATAAACACAACTAACACATAACCAAAGACAAGAATTCATCGTCGTTACAGCGCACCAGCCCAAGAAATTAAACAGAACAACTCAACTAATTGCACATTTACATGCTCGCACACAGCGGCATCTAACTCGGGCAGAATGGCCCATATTTACTGGCGCAACAATCTGCCTTGGTTGCATGAAAACATAACTACTACTTTCTAGCCGGGCCACAGGTTGAGTCTAAACCAAATACACAATATAAATTATAAACACAGGTTTAACTAAACTGGTACGAGTCGCCGCCGTACTACAAACCCAACGACAGACGACCGCGGGCAATCTCGCCAGCCGCGAACCAGCCCACTACTTGCCGAAACCAATTTTGAACTCCAAGCCGAACAGGAATTTGACAATCACTCCGGCTGGCTCAGCGCCGCGAGCAAGGCCCTATGGATCCATAACCAGAACTGTCCTCCAAACTCAAATTAACTTCAAAGCAAGGCTCCCAGGGCTAGAAAGGAGGGGAGAGGGCAACACCATGTGACCCGGTCCCGCATGGGGAGGGGGTGGGGGATAAGTTTAAGAACCTCGATCAAGGGGCTGGAAGCCCATGACATCATACTGGAGCCAGTGCATGGCTCAGCACAAACCAAATTATGTGTGAGGAAATTTAATTTGGAACAGTATTCTAAAACAGAGTGGCTATCCGGTTGCTGTAATATAGGAAAATTGTTTTGTTGGCCTTGCCTATTGTTTCTCAAGGAAAAATATATATGGAACAAGACTGGGTTTGGTGATATCAAGAACCTTCACAAAGCACTGAAATGACATGAGAACTCTCAGACTCACAGTATTTCAACATTGCAACTTGTTATGTTTGGGAAATCTCGAATTGACTGTCAACTTGAGAGTCAAAAGCGCCTGACGATACTACATAGAGAAATAATGAAATGCTTGATTGATATCATCTGCCATTTAGGAAAGTGGCAACTTGGCCTCCATGGTCTTGACGAAAGTGTGGATTCTATCGACCGAGGTAATTATGTGGAATAGTTTACTTGTTGAGGAAATATGATCATAAACTCAATGTTCACCTCGAGAACAGTACAGTATTTACAGGTTTATCGAACAGAATACAAAACGACCTTATTGACTCAATAAGTGATGTAAATTTTGGTGAGTTGATTGCTATCAGTTCGTTTATTAGATACCACTGCTTCCCTTACCAAAAATAGTACTGCATACCACTGTCCTAACACCAAAGGCCTAGCCTACTTTGAGCATCTGCTAAATGGAAAACAACACAAAAACTTTACATAACCCTAGGTTTCAGTCAGAGAACCTCCTGAGAGATGTTGCTACTAAGCTAGCTAGCTTATCAGATATCTGTGGCATTTCAAAGCTACAACAGTCTTATCTACACATACAACAAAGAGACTTCTGTCTCCTCCCTTCGTACATATTGTTCTAGGGACACAAATCCAGAAGACTACAAATCTGGAAAAATTTGTTACATGAAAAAGTACTGCGATGTCAAAAAATCTTACCTCAGTTCCTCTGAATGTTCTAAAGTAAAGTAAAGTAAAGTAAAGTAAAGTAAAGCTATCCCTGTACCAGGCCATGAAGGCACATAGGGCTGTGAGACATTGAGGGTCCCACATTATCTAGACAATCGACTCAAAGATTGCGGTAAGGTTGGCAGCCTTATGCACCGGCCGCCCTTTACTCCCCAGGAAAATTATTTAATTAATTCCTGGTAGTCATTTCTGTTAGAGGCTGTGAATGTGATAAAGAGGATTCTGAAACTCCATCTGTATGGCTACATGTACACATGTATGTGCCCTTCATTTGTGCCCGAAGAGTTGAATGGATATGATTCATATTTAATATATAAGAGTTTATGCATCATGGGTCAATTCAAAGTGAATATGAATATGGTATGTATGACACAAACTCCGTCCTAAGTGCAACAATTTATTGTAGTTCTTTTGTCTTCCTTTCTTCTACACTACATGTTTCGGCCATAAATGGCCATCATCAGGTGTATACTCTCACGTAGCTGTTACACTGCACGTAGTTTAAAATTTAAAAACATCAGCTTTCTTAATTGTTCAATTATCCATTGTTAATAGGTCCCGATATATCAGAATCCTCTTAAAATTTTTAAAATGTAAAATTCGCAGGGATACCTGCTCAAGGTCTACAGTGTTGCAGCGGTTACTTCTTGCTTTCAGCACTGTTCGGGTATTATTCTGTGTAGGCTCCCTGTGTATGTGCCGCTGCTTATCTTTAATACGTGCTTAAATATAATATGAATATTGTAATCCCAAAAAAAGGCACCCTTCAAATGGCCTGTGAAAAATTAAACTGGCAGCTTTCTCAAAAACAGCTCTCACATATTTTGATTACATTTCAGTAATTTAAGAAGACCACTGTCCTAAATAAAACTGCATTTTGGTGTCATCAGGACAATAATGGTATGTGCACTAAGGGCCCAAATAGTTATATAATAAATACATGTCCTACCTTGCAAAATAAAAAAACAAACAGTGATATACTGAAAGGCAATCAACTAATTTCTGGTATAACATATGCAAGGTTATTCTTATATAAGGTATTATGTGAAATGTCCTTAGCTTTATGTTCATTAAAGCACCAGTTACTGGCTAGAGTTCTGAGTAAATGTTTCAGCTTCAGTCTCAGCCCTCAGTGATTCCCCAAAGCATGTAAGAACTGAATACACTCAGTTGTGAACATTAAAAGAATCATAATTTAAAAATAACACAGTTATATGGCCGAGGTTTGCAGAACACACTGTAATAAGCCAGCCATCATACTTGCAAGCAAAGGCTCCTAAGTCTGCTCATTGACTTAAAGATTTTACAGACAATATCTTGCATTTGTCTGCTACATGTGAAGTTCAATATTGGAGTGCTGTGTCTGTCTCATTTCATGTACTGTAAGTCTACTGCTGTTTGCACTGTCCAATTGGTTATGGCCTGACAAAATAGCTTCAACTCGCTGTCTGTTTCCATCTTCCATTTGTGTCCTGGTGTCACATTCACATACTGTCGATATGTTTGTTTGCTGAAATGGTTTGTTCTCATCAGCAGGAATGCTGCATGCTGGTGTAACAACTGCCTCCGAGTAGAGAGGTGGTGAAATGCCCCAAGTGTCAGGTACCTCAGACACAGAAATACACCAATGTACAAGACTGCAGCTTTGAATTGACCTTCTAAGTCTTACTACAATGTCAATGATCAGCAGTTGCAGAATAAAGCAATAATAATTTATTGACATGCAGGTTTTATAATGATAACATTACAATTAATCACTATAAAAACTTGTTCACCTTTGTATTCTTCACCAAATACTAGGGTGACCAAGCCAAGGATACTGGGTATGGCATGTAGCATGCATTTGTACAGCTGTTATTTATATAAAATGCTGGCTAAAAACCTCAAAGGAAGTAACAACTTGATATGGAAATATTAAAATGAGTCTTACAATTTGTCAAGCTTCTCAAGAAGGATTTTGCTCTCTGCAATCAAGATTCTTTCATCTAATTCAATTTTGATACAGGCTGGGCAATTTCACTTACATTTTACATGAAGATCTATGCATAATTTAAGATTTATTTCAATATGTAGGCCTGCTTCACAGGCAAAGAAATTCTTTTCCATCATATACGTAGGCTTTAATGAGATTTATACTTGGCTATGTACATTTTCATCATAAAGGATGATGCTCAAGATACTAATGAAATACTAACATAGAGTCCATGAATGTAGCCCTGTAATGTGAACTTTACTCATTTGTATAACAAAAGCAGTGCACCAGAGTGAACTGAGCAGTTATTAAATCAAGACCAGCCTTGCAATGACTGACAAACTGTCAAAAGAATCATACTCAAGATGAAGTAGCAATTAGAACCAAAGCATTTTACCATGTTATTCTGCACAAATCCCATGAGATCTCAGTTCAGTATCTGTGATTTCTGCAGAAAGTAATGATGAAGAAAGTGTTACTTACACAGTTCTGCACAAAGTAATGATGAAGAAAATGTTACTTACACAGTTCTGCACAAATTAATGATGAAGAAAATGTTACTTACACAGTTTGCACAAAGTAATGATGAAGAAAGTGTTACTTACACAGTTCTGCACAAAGTAATGATGAAGAAAGTGTTACTTACACAGTTCTGCACAAAGAAATGATGAAGAAAATGTTACTTACACATAACTGTACTACTGGAAGGATTGGGAAATTGAACAGGACAGCAATACAGAAATTTGAAGATGCTTTGGCCACATAACTAAAACCTCATAACAATTAAGTCATTTTTTAAATACATGGTTTTTATGTCTTATAAGCATAAGTAAAGACCTCTTTATATCTGATGAGCCAATTATGACATGGAAGTCTTACTGTACATGCTTCAAAGCATATTATTCACACAAAACATTAAAAAAAGTGCAAGCATATGGAGTATAGAAAAAAACTTAAGGTACCTCAAAGTCTGTGATGGTCTCCTGATATGGGGGCGGTTTTTCCAGTCGAATCTGACTGTTATCTTCATATCGTGGTGGTCGGTCCCTTAGCCGCTGGAGAATGAATCGCTGCATGGATGTCAGGCTACTCTCCTGCTCACGAAGTAAGGATGACAGGCGCCCATTAGATCCACTGCGACTGTTATGTCATGCAACAGTTAAATTAATTACTGCACTGCTGAAGTAACATTCTACAATGGCAAACTGTGGTATCATAAAGAGAAGTTGATGAATTCCAGGTGCCAGGTCATCATTGCTTTTACTTGTACTCCTTTCAAGGAGCACACACTTTGAATATCTGATCCTCTATTGTATGTGAAACTAACACTCGTTTCACAGGTCATGTTCAAAGTGTTTCTTTTCAAGTGCCATTTTAGAATATTCTCTTCACTTAATTTTTTTTTGGGCACAAATCTGTAATGTGTGGATTTTTATTTCCACACCTTTATATACATCTGTGATTTTGTGCTTAAGCACATAGGTATACGTGGTGTGTTCAAAAAGTATCGAGCCTTCTTTTTTCCCCGCGTAAACCAATGAAGCGTGGGAGGCTCCCTTCAGTGGAGATGTGGATGGGACATTCATGAGCAGTCGTGAATTTTTTCCAGCCCCCTGAAAGCGTCAGTCACTGGCAGTCGGCCTATGAGTGAGGACGTGTAGTGGGCGCTCGTCGGATTCCAGTAAGGTGTAAAATGACGGAACAACATGAGCAGCGATATTGCATCAAACTTCGCCAAACGCTTGGTGATAGCCAAGTTGAAACCATTCGCAAGATTCAACAGGCTTTCAGGGACGATGCCATGAGCAACTCATGGATAAAGGAGTGGTACAACTGCTTCAAAGATGGCCGCACATCAGTGGACAGCAAACCGCGTTCAGGCAGACCCTCAACAAGCCGAAATGAGAAATGTCATTGAGCAAGTGCGGACTTTGGTCATGGAGGACCGTCGTATCACAGTCCGAGAACTTGCGAATGAGACAGGGGTAAGCATTGGATCGGTACATTCAATTTTGACTGAGGATTTGGGTATGAGGAGAGTGTCCGTGAAATTCACACCGAAACTGCGCATCTGATTCAGACTTTCATCGTCAAACACAACATCCCTGTGGTTCATCAGGCTCCCTACTCCCCCAACATGGCTCCATGTGACTTTTGGCTATTTTCCAAGCTGAAAATGCCACTGAAAGGAACCCGATTTGAGTCAAGAGAAGACATCATGCGGAATGCGACGGCCTGGTTGACCACCATTCCAAAAGACGCGTTCCAGAAGTGTTTCCAACAATAGCGGAAGCGCTGGGAGAAGTGCGTGCATTACCAAGGAGACTACTTTGAAGGGAATTAGGGTTTTGTACCTCCAAATCAATAAATGTATTTCTGCCGACCAAAGGTTCAATACTTTTTTAACACACTACGTATGCTTCTGTGAGTCCACAGAAAAATCTGCACCAATCTCAGTGAGTCTAGTGTTTTAACCTGAGACACCAAATATTACTTACACACACAGATACATGTGTGATGCACAGAACTGAAAGTTTCAGTCTAAAAGTTTCAGAATTTGGCTTGTTCCATTTTGCAGTACATAATACAATTAAAATAGATATTCTCACAGCACACTTTCCACTGATCCATCAATATAAACTCACTGTGGACATGTCTTCCAGAACAAAGCTGCAAGGGCCAAAAAAGCAATAGTAAGGGCTGATCCAAGTGCCACCTGGGCAGCCAAAACAAAGGAATCACTAAAACACAAAAATATATATGTAAGTATTTAAAAATAAGTTGGATTTGAGGTTCTCACAGTGGGATCTGTGAAGAGAAACATGCTTATACAGAATGTTACACGTGTTCTTTACCATAATGTCAGATTTAGTGGTTAATGTCTCAGACAAATCACAAGGTCTTTTCAAAATGCCAGATATATAAAGCTACTTCACTTGGAGAAAAAAATCTTAAAATTTTCAAAATAGATTGCTATAGTTAAAACAACACAACAGTGTTATGCAAAACATTGGTAACCAATATGAGGCAATGTAGTGCAGTACAGTAACTCCAACAAATCCAGTATTTCTGAATGATAAATGAATGCTAACAGTTCACCATCGTCATCCTCAACTAACTGCTCTTTGTCTTATTAAGACATCATTCAATTCCACAACATGGATTCAGAAGTTCAGTGTTAATAAGTAATTTCTTGACATGCATATGATGGTCAAGAAGTTGCATGAAAGTTACCGCCTTCTGGGATGTGATGTGTAGTCTGTAGATTATTACTAATATTTTAGAGAAATATTTCAAGTAGTAATAAAAAGGGTCTTAAATTTGATTTCTAAATTCTTCATTTTTGTGTAGCATACAAAAACAGCAATTGTATATATTATTACATATCTCATTTTATATATTATTTTATATTTACATTCTTTTTATTCTTTACAGGAATATTTTGGTTAGAAATCTTTTTACGGTCCAAGTAGTTGTCTTGCTTTACAATTAAAAGAAGACAAGGTTGTCAGTCTGTGTTCTGGTTTTTAGATGCTTATTTTAGATATACACAGTTTTTATATTACTGTATACTAGTCTTTATTTCAATTTATTATATAATTAATGTATGTTAATCAAAACTCATTAATGACATTATGTTTTAACTATTGAATTTTTAATTAATAGACTTGCATAAAACTGTACAAATTGTACAAGGTTTGCCATTACTTTTACTACTAAAATTAACTTATTTATTATATTGCATACGTTTATCAGTAGTTTATACAAATGTGCATGCTATTGGATGACAACTGTAATCCTTAGTGGTGACTGTAACTAGGATGATCTCCACATCCGCATGAGAATGTACTCTCGACAGGATTTACGGAAGGTGAATAAATGAAATGAAATGAAATGTGGCCTATAGTTTTGGTTTGGGGTACCACTGAAACCCTTTTGGCTCTTAGTGATCTGGGGACAAAAAGGTATGGCAAGCATTATCCTAGATAAAAAGATGTCTCCAACAGTGACACTTACTTGCAGTTGTTCCAACAGACACAATGATTCCCAACACACCTGTATCTATTTGGAGGATAGCAGCAACTTGTACATTGGCTACTTGGGCCTATCAACACCAAACCAAAACTACAATTAGCATATTCATGTTCCTGTTAAACTACTCGTAACAGTGGAAAATGTATCTAAGCACTGCCATTATTATAGAAGTTATGGTTGTATAAACAACTGGAGAATGTGAAATGTTTTAAATATTTGGGTAGCTTGTTAACAGATGATGGAAGGTGTACTTGTGAAATTAAATCTAGGATTGCCATGGCAAAAGCTACATTTAGCAAGAAGAAGAATCTTTTTACCAGCAAATTGGACTTAAATTTGAGGAAGAAACTAGTGAAATGCTACATTTGGAGCATGGCTTTCTATTTGGCTGAAACTTGGACACTTAGGGCAGTAGATCAGACACACCTGGAAAGCTTCGAAATGTGGTGTTGCAGAAGGATGGAGAAGATCAGTTGGACCGATTATGTGAGAAATTAAGAAGTGTTATTTAGAGGAATATCCTACACAAAATAAGAAAATGGAAGGCTAATTGGATTGGTCATATCTTACGCAGTAACTGCCTTCTAAAAGAAGTTATTGAAGGAAAGATAGAGGGGCAGATCGAAGTGACCAGAAGACGAGGAAGAAGACATAAGAAGATGCTGGATGACCTTGGGGACAGAAGAGGATACTGTCATTTGAAGGAGAACGCTCTAGATCGCATTAAGTGGAGGAATTGTTTTGGAAGAGACTGTGGACCTGTCATCTGACAGATTACTGATGAATGAATGGCTGTATAACTGCTTCTTGGGGGTCTCTATAGCATAAGGTATGGACACAAATTTGGTTCTAGCTTGAAGTTAAAAGTAACAAGTCTGATATTTGTTTACTTTTATGTATTAAAATAATTTCTAACCTGGCTGAAGAGATTTATATGAAATGTTGTCATTTAATAATCATATTAAAGAAACAAATTTTGATTCATGATATTGTTAACATTTGTTATTTAATTACATTGTCGGCATCACGACAATTTAGCGTCAATCATGGGCTGATTATTGAATATGAAGCAGTTGGAAGAATAAGCATTGGCAGCGTAAACCTGCCTAAGTGTCATTTTGTCCACCATAAATCCCATATGACCTGATCTGGAAAGGAACACATTTCACCATGGTGGGAAACCAACAAATCTGTATTGGATAATTCACATACACTACATGAAACACCAGATTCTGATGTGTGAGGGGAAAATGGGGAGTAACATTATGTCTGAATTAAATTTACTACTGTTTGCTTTTCATAAAATCCAAGCCCACATTGAAATATGTTACTCATACTATTCAATTAAGGCAATCATTTGAACTGAAATTCAAAATTTTCACTTGTGGATAAATTGTAATTATATTTCAATAAACTATGGCTGTAATTAAAAGTGGGACTTCAGATAAAATCAAGCAAAGATAATGCCATATTAAATAATTTGTACAAGTGATGTTATATGGAATTGGTAACCAAGAGGAAATGTTTACCTTTTTTAAGCTAAATATTAGAATTTCCTTATAAAATCCAGGCTTAAAATTATCCCTTTGATTTATGTAACTAAATGATGTAAAATTGTACCATAATTTTCATGTCTTCAATATTACTGTTTTTGAAGAAATGGCTCTCCATTATCTTAAATGAACATGTGTTACTAATAATGATACTGTATACTGTTAAATCCACTTTTCTCATTAGAGTGCTCACCAACAGCAAAGGCCTATAACAGGGAAAGACTAAAAATAAATACAAAACTAAAAAAAAATATAATAAAACAAACTCAATAGGGTGACACAAACATAAGGTATCTCCCTGAGAAACCAGGTTACAAAAAAAAATTATAAATACTATTGCAGTAGTGGAACACTCAGCTGAAGCATTAAATGTGACAGCTCTATGTAAGTAAAAATGGAAAATTTCGTAACTGATTTCTTAGGTAGAGTACATGTAGATTAGAGGCATCCCAAAAGGAGTGAAAAATAATTTGACCTTAATAATATTAATATGAAATAAAGTATCCAAAGTGATGATGTTATTATATATATCTGCATCTATGCCTTACAAAATTTAAACTTTTAATTGCCTGGAAAAAAACTGTGACATATTTTTTAAAGTAAGAAATTGTCATTTTGTTAAGTTATCCAGTTTACTTCCATTGCCATATTGCATGAATTGTGTTACATTCTGCATTTATGAAGTGCCTGTTTCACATAATACATAGGCCCCAGTTGCATTCCCTGTCACTTATGCTAGAAAAATGTGCATGGTCTTCATGAAATCTGTACACAGTGTTTCTAGTTAAAATTTAAGCTGAGTTTAAGTTAAAAATTGTTGAATATTAGGAACAGTAACCAGAAGAGGAACAGAATTTGGCAGAAACAAGAACTTTACACAAAGAGGTTGTATTTATAATCTGAACCAATTTTGACACAATATTGCAGCTTAGGAGTGGAAACTTCCATGGATTTAAAGGGGTAGTCAAATATACACAGATATATACTTTCCAGTGACATAACTTGAGTATGTTCCAGAGCCCACTGGTCACAGAAGTGAACAAGTTTGTTGGAAAACTTATTAAACAACACCTGATTACTGCATGTGTATGATAATCATAACAATGAAATATTATATCATTACTTTTCACTTTATGATATAATTCACATATTTTTGCACTTTTGTTTTAAAATTTAAATATTATTGCAAAAGGGAAGGTAAAATGTGCAAATAAAAATAATGTTCCCCTCTGCAAAAATAATACATGGCAAGACTTTAATAAATGCTAACAGTGAATGCTATAAAAAGCAATACAATAGCTCTTTCTGACCTGGGCATTGTTTGCATTTATCTTCACCATACTGATATCCACTGTCACATTCACATGAATTTGTCCTTGCGTTGCATGTTGAATATTCTACACAGTCTGAACTTCCTTCACAAGTTACAGCATCTGAAAAAACAAAGGAAAATATTAACACATTCTCAACATTAAATTTGCATTGTCAACATAATCTGAAGCTTCAGAATTAATTCCATAGGTTTTTAATTCACTCACTCAACGGATTCAATGTACTATTCACTCCCACTATCACAGATCAAAAGATGGCATGAATAAACTTGTTACCTAGCACAAATGAATAGCACGTATTTTTAAGCAATATGAAAAAGCACCTCTTTTAGCTACTAGATTTGAGAAAAAGAAAGGGGATTGTTGATGTTACTATAAACATATTTTCCTTCTTTCCTCTTGTAAATCATCTGTTTGTAAATGTATGACGTTTTAGTCAAAGGATAAGTAAAGTAAAAAGTAAAAGTAAAGGTATCCCTGTAATAGGCCTTAGAGGCCCTTAGGGTTACGAGATGTTGAGGTTCCAACATTTTCTAGACAATCAGCAAATAGATGGCATTAAGGTTGTCACCCCTACGTGCCTGCTGTCCTTTAACCCTGAGAATATTCCAAGAATATTCCTGGTACTCATTTCTATTAGAGGCTGAGTCAACCCCAAGGCCATAGTGCAGCTGGAAGGATTACGTAAATTGAAAAAATCCAATGACCTCATTAGGATTCGATCCCGCGGCCTTCCAGCTTGTAACATAGTGCCTCAACCAACTACGCTACCGTGTATGCCGATAAAAGGATAAGAAGAAATCAAATTTTGCAGTTGAGTGATTAGCCCTCCTGCTTCATATTTAAGAGGTCTTGCTTTCAGATCTTGGTCCAGAGACTGGTTATCTTGACTGGGTTCTCTTCATGGTTTTCCAAAGTTCCTCCAAGCAAATGCTGGGTTCTGCTACACAGATCTCTAACAGATATGCACTATTCCTTGTATAGATTATAATCAGCTGCAGTGCAACCTACATTAGGGTTTTATGAGTTTTTGTACAGGCATCTTCATAATTACAGGAATGATTTATTCTTTTATTCACTCTCCTTGTATTTTGTGGTCTCAATATTTTATATTATATTAATTTAAAACAAAAAATTCTGAACCCCTTTTCAACTTCATTCTTATTATTTTTTAACATTTAAAATTAGATATATAATCCTTTGCGTGTTGTTATCAAACATTTAAATAAAAATGACTCTCAACACCAATATTACATTTTCCATTTCATAATAAGACAGACCTTCTTACATTTTTATGAGTACCTAATGCTTTATTTATGCCCACAGTGTGAAAAGTAATGTATCTGCTACATTTATCCACGCACTTCAAACAAAACATCCTTCTGTATATTACAGTTGTTACTTATGTTACCAAATACTAATTATGAATGGGGACAGAACTTGGCAGCAATTCAACATATTCTGAAGTAAGTAGTTTAGTGTCAATCATTGCAACAAAAAACATCCTATAGGTAGCATAAACGCTTTGTGTATACTGTTTTTCTCCCAAGTTTTGCAGTGTCTTAACTTCAACAGTCTTTCTATGAGGTTAGGTATTTTTGACAAATTTTCTTTCCGACAATTTTCCCTTAAAATTTAAATGGGTTTTACTCCAATTCAATATACTGAAAGGGTTTGGCATGTGAATACACACATGACACAGACTAGTAATGAAATTTGGAGCCCAAAAACTAAGAAAACAATTGAGGTATGACATGTGACATGTCACATAGTTTTTGTGAAAATTATGAACAGGAACTTATATAAATCACCATAAAACACTCACAATTGTTCATCACACTCTCCCGTTCCTGAGATACAACCACAGTTAAAGAACAGACCATTATTACAAAGATCTCCATGATGGTGTCCACTTCAGGTGTGGGGGCCAACTATCTCACTTGTAAGGCAAACTGATAAGATAACAGCATTGTCAGAACCTGAACAGCTGGTCTCAAGGATATCCCCATTATTGCACTTGGTTGCTTTGCATATCAAACTGTGGCCAGTCACAAAGCTGCCAGCACCATCCTTTATTTGAATAGTGAATCATATTATGAAAAGAGGTTGTTCATAGCATCACAGATGCCCATCTTCCTCTCATGGATTCAGTACCATAATTATTGTATTTTCATTTATATTCCAGTTAGTTAGTAGCAAGTAGTAACTCACAGACATTTTAAGCTATGATAAAGGTAAAAAGCAAAGTTGTCCCTGTGCTTAACTAATTAAGTACTATGCCATGAAGATCTGTGGGGGGAATGGATGCATAGATCTACATATTCTTGACCTTGGCACTAGTTGGAGGTGAGTGATCAGCTTCATGGCCAGCTGCTTCACCAGCAAAGAAAGAGCCCCTCATTACCCATTGGATAGGAGGCTGGGTGAGCGGTAGAAGTGGTCTGGATGACATGGAGAAGAGAAAAATCTTACCCTTACCGAGACTCAACTCCAACCCCTTGCTGTCCAGCCTGTAGTCAGTCACTATACCGACAGTACCATCACAGCTCCATTTTAAGCTATGACTGTACTAAAACCTTACTCAGTGAAGTCCCAGATCAGAGAAGTCCTAACTAAAGGCTATCACACACTTCATATATTGTGACAAATATGCAGTAAGGCATAATATAGCAGTATTCGAGCTTCAAAAAACAGAATATGCTATAGCTTATCTAAATTGCAATTTGATTACCAGCAGCCACAGGATAAAAGATTTGTAAACTTGAACTCATAACACATAAAGAAAATTTAAAAAATTGTATCAAGATTACCGATTATACAGGATTCCTTTCTCTACCATAACCAAAAAATATTATAGGAATTACATCATATATTCTTTTTCAGAAGAATTAGACAGACACATAGCCTTGAAAATTCAGAAACTGGCTGAAGAAACTAAGAAGTATATGGCATTTAGGAATGGAGTGACCTGTAATGAAGTGATTCTCAACCTACTGGATCTTGAATCTGAGTGACCACTTTCTCAAGAAACTACAGTTCCTCCACAGCAAAAAGGGAGATTCTCTTTTACAAGAAATGCATTTTTACAATTATGTACATTTTAGTATTGTATTAATCACTTATGAAAGTTGTTAAAACAATTAAAAATTGAGGTAGTTTATGATAAAGTTTTATTGCTATAATTATGTAAAAATAATACAGCCCAAACTCAATAAAGACTTTCTTTTGTCATTTTCTAAATTTTGACTGTATTCTGGAAGCCATGGTTGACTGCTGAATATAAGTGTTTAAAAATGTGCTCATAATATCCATTTAAATTACCCTGAACAATGTAACACCTATGGAAAAAATGTACTGGACACAAAATATGCTTAATTTTTCTATACAAATTTTTTGGAACACTTTTCTCTCTAACAAATATTTGACAAGATATAATCAGAAACACATGTACACTTTCATGTAAAGTCATCTAATGTATCTGTCCAGTGGTCGTAGATCTGTTCCATGCATGCAGGCTGAGCAAGCTTAATACAAACTCCACAATGTTACAAAAAAAAAATGACTGCAGTTGCAACATCAGACATGCAATACCTGAAATTCATACACGTATTTTCAAGATGAAATATTAATGGTATAAAGCAGCGTACCTTAATCGATGAACTGAGAAATGAAGATAAATAGCAGCTGACTGATTAGAACACATGAATATAACATGTTGCCAAATTAAGGGAGAACACAATTTACTGGCTGTCCTACTAACATTCTGTACTGTAGCTATTTGTGACTTTATTTTGTATGCGTAAACATAATTGGAAGTGTTTGTACTTGTACTGCAAATTCTATGACAACATCTTTTATAAAAATTGCAAGGTACAAATAAACCATACTGCTGACTTTAATTTAAACAATCTTTTCTCATTACATTTTACCATGAATATACAATTCCTTATTAGGTTATCCCAGGCATTTTAGTATGCAGGAACCTTAACCAACAACCTCTCTCCCTCATTAAATGCAGTCTGCTTGCCACCTGCTTTCACACTGGTATCTTGCTCAACTTATTCAACTCTGAAGATGTGAGGCGTTATCTTCCTATGAAATGTCAACTTGCTTTCGGACTACATGGCATTAGGTCTTCAAATACATTCAAGACCGTAGAGCACAAACAATGAAAATAACTAGTAGTTTGTGACACCTGAAGTTATCAGGACTCTTCTTGGATATGAGTCCATGAAATCTCGTACACAGGTATCACTCTGGAGGAGGCTGTTGCTTCTGTCTTCAGGATACAAACAGAATCATTCATCAGCCAGACAACATAATTCTAAAGAAATTGTAGAAAAAATTCCGAAACATTAAAAAAACTTGAGGATACAAAAACTGATATACTGATTGGTCATTTATACATTATAAATGAATCAAGTACATGCATTATGTTTTAGTGTGATGAATTCAAGAATACAGGGTCTAGAATATAATTTCTCTTTCATGTCATAAAATTTCACATAAATCAGATAACAATCACATGTCTTCCAAAATCCATGCTCTGAGTTACTCTTCTCCCATTTTTTTCAAATTTTTATTCTTTATTGCAAATGGTAAAACAATTCTGTCCAGTGTGACTGTTGAAGCTTTTACTAATTCACTTCTTAGCACCCTAACATGTTTCGGTCTCTATAGACCATCATCAAAGGGAACATCAATACTTTTAGAAACCACTATTACATTGGGTGTTTTGATTTTTAATACATAAATATACAATATTTGTAATATATACTTTATACAAAATCCAAATTTCTTACAACTACAGCAACTGTCCTTGATGCATTAAAGTTTTTTTTTTAACTTTTTGTTATTTAAATTAAAATTCTTTAACTGAATAGGTTCGTGTCCCTTGTCCTTTCGTTTTTCTTGACGGGGCGAACTTGTGCCGCCTGTCTTTCTTGGGAAGGTAGTTCTGGTTGTCATCCTGTGTTTGTTTGTAGCGTGTTGTGTTGTTTATTCTTTCTGTATTCAGATGGAGGTCATCATTAATTAATATCCCATTCTCATATTTTGAAGCAACACTGAAAGCATAAGCAGCATAAGTTTGTGTTCCATTCAAAATGGAAGATGGAGTACAGGAGTACAGCAATCATTTCTCTAACTGAACGGAGATATAAACCAGCTTTGAGAATATAGCTAAAATCTTTGTCCACAGATACGCTTTTTTTTTTTTCAAATGGCTTGCATGCATATTACTTCACCATAGCAATTTTAGAATATAAGGCAAAGTTGTCCCTGTGCTTAATTAATTGAGCACTACGCCATGAAGACATAGAAGGGAGTGGAGGTATTGCTCCACCATTCTTGAACTCGGCAGTAGATGGAGGTGAGTGGTCAGCTTCGTGCCCAAGCTGCTTCAGCCCCAGGATCCACTGGAGAGAAAGCTGGGTGAGCCCGAGAGCTGGTCTGGATGCTGTGCAGAAGAGAAAAATCTTGGCCCTAACAAGAATTGAACTCTGGCCATCCAGCCCATAGCCTGTCACTATATGTACTGAGCTATAAGAACTCCCTCAGAATCTAAAACATAAATTCTGGACACAGTTATTAAAAGAACTATAATTTCCCTGATATGAAGCAGATGTTCAGAGAACTTTCCCTGTTTAAGGGTTACATTTTATTGTCCATTTACAACGTAAGGGAGGGATAAGGATTGGTGCAGAGAAATTCTGCAGGTTTAAATATTTCAGTTTGTATTATTTTCACAATTTGTACAGTAAAGTTCCCACTTCTGAACCACACGTGATATCTCATTTTATTTATAACAATATTGCTTCTTAACCATCAACGGAATGGTTGTTTCACACACCAGATGTCCCTACATACTAATGTCATTATGAAACAATTATAATTGTATCAGATGTCACAGTATCCAGCTGATAATTAGTCTGTGAGTGACACCAATGCCTCTACAACATTTCCATGATGCTCTCGTAATGTGCGTTCTGCCAGGCTTCTTGAAATTTCCATTTCTCGCATCTGGGGGGGGAAAAACACAATTACAAGAATAAGAACTGAACTCTTACACCACACAGCAACCACATACATTGTCTCTTGCTGGATAAATTGTATGTCATTTAAAGATGCCGTATAGACTGTAAGGAGTGCAAGGGTTACTTAGTGTCCAACTAGATTATGAAAGTGTTTAAAAACTTCAGCACACAAGCTCCATGGGGGCACGCGGTACCATACTTGGTTGAGGCACTTTGCTACAAGCCAGAAGGTCATGGGATCAAATCCCAATGAGGCGGTTTTTTTTTTCAATTTACCTATTCCTTCCAGCCACGCTATGGCCCTGGGGTTGACTCAGCCTTTAACAGTAATGAGTACCAGGAATTAATTAAATAATTTTCCTGGGGAGTAAAGCATGGCCAGCGCATAAGGCTGACAACCTTACCGCCATCTTTGAGCCAACTGTCTAGAAAATGTGGGAACCTCAACATCTCACAACTCTATGGGCCTCCACGGCCTCTTACAGGGATAACTTTACTTACGTTTTACACCAGTTCCATTTCCTGAAAAAAATCCATATCTACAGTTATAACCCCTCTTCCCAAACGACTGTCTCCCTCACATGCCCCTTTCACTTCTTCAAAACACAAACTTCATGAAGTTCAATAACAGCCAAAATTTTACTTAACATTTCATAAATCACCTGATTTGTGCGATTCTTGGCCCAGTGTAAACTGACTTAGGTCTTTGCAATTTTTCAGCCTTTTTAGAAAAATAGGATAGTACCTCACAACAAGATACTGTAATTTTCTTCCAGAAACCACAACCCATTGATTGAACATTCATAATAACAAAAGTATAATGCACTTAATATAAAAGTTCTGTTAAAATGAAACCCATCCAGATTCTTCTGGGCATATGAACAGAGGCCATCAAAAATGTCCCTCATCCCACTCAAGCACCAACTAATGGATCCCCTCTGCAAAGAACTCCCTGGGTGGCTGCTGAAGCCACTAAATGACTGTGACCTGGCCAAATGCATGAATGGGCTTCACTTTAGTGATCCCCACATAAGCAGGAGCATTTAAAAAAATACTACTGGTCTTCTGATAAGAACGCTGCAACATATTATGCAGATCAACTTGGTACATTACAGACGAATATTTGAGTGCACACTCAATATGTAATAATGTTTTGAAACAGGCTTATCTAGTCTTTTCATCAACCAAAGGTCCCTACAATGTCACTACAATACCAGTGAATGTGCAACATTTCGTTCATTTAAACGCTCATAAAGGATCAGTGGCTCAAAAAGGTATGTTTTAAGAATAAATTAATTAAAAAATAAGGCCAACTGCACATTAACAGCAAGCAGATGGCGCTATAGATATTTCGGGTACCAACGCAGAATTAAAAAAAAAAAAAGAACATAAATGCTGAGAGCTTTTTCCACTTTTAATTTATTTATAATTGCAACTTCAGTGTTCCTGCCAATATTCCCTTTGTGCAATCCAGGGTTCCAGTAGAAGTATAAAAGAGCTACAGTGAAAGCATGTTGATTGCAAGGACACAGATCTTGTATTCTTGACAAAGAACTGAGATGAACCATTCTCATAGTAATCTGCCACCTGTCATTAAGAGTGAAAATAGAAATGAGAGAAAGAATGAAAGGTGTAGGTAGGAGGATGGGATGAAGAGAGATACTGCAGGAAACGCAGAGAGCAACTGATAAGTGGTAAATTACACACTGAGCTCTTAAGATCCAAAACAAAGAAAATAAAAACCTGAAACCTTATTACAAAATGACTGCTTCTTGTATTGCTAAGCTTTTGGAGGTATTTCACTGAAGTTGAGGGGAGACACACTGGAGGCTATAAAAGCAGATTCTGTCATTCTAGGAGAATTGACATCCTTTACCTAGCCATGGTAAGTCTGTACATTAAGTTACTTAAAAAGCGTATTTGATTTTGTATGACCTAAGCTGCAAGAAAAGACTGCAAGACCATCCGTTAGAAAGACGTGCACCTGAAATTTTAATGCACACAATCAAATTTTAAAATGAATATATTACTAAGGATTTCAAAAACTGACATAACTTAGGCACATACCAGAAGAGAAGATAATTGTGTACAGAAACTTATTTCACACACAAACTATTACTTCCCCACTGATGAACAACAGAATATAACATAAGAAGACACAGCAGTTCTTAAGATTGAACACGTAAATTTATTCATGTGCATTTTATGCAGGTTAATTTTTGACACGTCCTCTCTTGTTTGTTGGGTATGCTGCACCATCAAAATAACATAACTAAGTGGATGCCAGCGGGTCACGGTAGCCGAGCAGTCTAAGGCATGTACTGTCTTCACTCGCTCGGAAACCGGGATCGTGGGTTCGAATCCCACTCAGGGCATGGATGTTTAGTTTGTGTGTGTGCGTTTTTGTGTTTGTGTACAGGTAGAGGCCTTGCGACGAGCTGATCGCCCGCCCAAGGAGTCCTACCGTATGTCTAAGATCTAGAAAAACTGAAGTCAACGGAGTTCATGGAGGTAGGCCTAAGCCCACTGGGGCTGTAGTGCCGGGGGGGGAGGGGAGTGGAGGCCAAGGTACAGAACATAAATGACACGTCATGGGAATTTCTTAATCATGTGTTCCACAATTATTACAACATTAATAAGAGAAAGGATGATGTCAGATGTACGTTAGTGAATTCCATATAATTACTGTACAACTGTACCTACCAGCCACTGTTGAATACTACATCCCAATGGAAAAGCCGTACTACAGATCTCCTGTTTTAGTCATCTTCCAATCAGTCCCTTTGGTGCTACTTTCCAAAAGGAAATATAATTTTACCTCTCATAACTAGTTCGCAATCACATAAAACTAAAAAATGAATAACTGTTTATAAGATGAAATAGTTAGAGGCTTTGAAGGAAAAACACCAACTGACACTTTTAATCACATTCTTCTCATTTCATCAGTGTTTTTCATCCTCTAATATTTATACAAAACATTTGTATTTCATTCGAATTCATAATTTTGTGTGGAATTATAATGGGGTTTACATTATGGTAATCTGGGCCTAATTATTCCAGAATTTATGTTTCATTCATAGAATAAGTTTTTCTTTCAAATTTAGCAATACAATAAAATAACGTAACTTACAATTAAATCAACGTCTTCTTTCTTGATTGACACTTTTAAGAGTTCTCGTTCCTTTGCCATTTTTTCGGCCGCTTCTTTATTACGTCTATCACCAATGATTGTCATTGCCTGAAGTAAAAAAAGTTGTAGCAATGTTATAAAATATCTGTACAAAATTAAAAGACACAGAAGTTACACATCTTTCCTTCTTCATACTACATTATAATGCAGAAACTACCACTAAATTTTACAGTATACAACAGATTACTCCTGCTTTTAAAGTACACATGGGTATGACAACCCAAATTTCAACAAAAGTTAGAAATATTTTGGGACTTTGTGGGCGGTTTCCACAGAGCAGAAAATCAATACAAGTTCATACCTTACTCCACACTCTTATAACATCACACATATCAAAATTGAAGGTAACATAAACCATAAACTGCTGGTACAAAAACATTATGAACACATTTCGTAGCAAAATATTTTTTTACGGTGTGTTGCTAGCCCTACGCCCAAACCCGAAGTTGGAGGCCCACCCTTTGTCCGCTGTCCGCGGCTGCTTATTCAGTATAGTTGCACAGACCCTCCATATCTGAAGGCCGTCTCTTCAATCTGAAACTAGCGGACGCTCCATGCAGTGATGACAAGGGATCCACTTAACATAGACCAAAGAGACCACTAGGAAGAACCAGATATAGGTGGAAGGATAATATTAAGATGGATCTTAGAGAAATAGAATTTGGTGGTATGGATTGAATTCATACGGCTCATGTCAAGGATCAGTGCAGGGGTCTTGAGAACACAGTACTGAACCTTCAAGTCCCATAAAATATTTGGTAAATTCTAGACTACATGAGCGACTGGCCGCTTTTCTAGGACTCAGCTCCATGAAGTCGGTTAGGGGCGATCACTTGGTTACCACGTGAAACTTACTCCTGAGAGATCGGCAGTAAATATTTCTTTCTCTTCCGCATAATCTGTAACCTTCTCAAGATCTGCTGCTCCACTGTCATATTTTGCTGTTTTTTTCTGCGACTTCTCTTGCTGAACTTCATCGGAATCACCACCAATATCACCGTTCGCCTCATCGTCCGCCATTGCTTTCAACTTCCGATGTTCAATTTTTTAATTTTTTCCAGGGGTACCGAGAGAAGCAGTGTGCGTTATACCGGTTATACCCGTTATACCGGACACGGATCAGAGCTCAGGCCGAACTGATGTAGTGAGAGGCAGAGCATACTGACGTAAAATTAGGTGGTCCGTGGTTTTAACCGGTTCTGATCCAGCTGTTTACGCTATGTACTAAAATGAGGTTTCACGCTATTAAGAGAGATTAGGATCAATTAGGATCGGTTAGGATAGTGTGGTTTGTGATGTGGGTTTCAGCGAGTAGACTATCGATAATTAGGGAGTGATTAATTCACTTTACTTAATTTCAAGCTCGCTTTAAGCATCACCACTCAAAGTTCTACGAAAAAATGGACAAGATGGGTTCAGGAGAAGGACCAGATAATTTACAATACAGGTGGTGTCACCTTCGTAAGGTGTTGGAAAGAACCGGCCCCTTTTGCCATCCTGACTTTGAACCATCGCCAGATAATCTGAATTTTCTGATGGAATCGTGTAAACTTTTAGTTATTGGTGCTGGCGGGTTAGGTTGTGAACTTATGAAAGATTTGGCACTAATGGGATTTAAAGATATACATGTTATTGATATGGACACAATTGAGTTATCTAACCTCAACAGGCAGTTTCTGTTTAGAAGAAGAGATATTGGACAATCAAAGGCCGAAGTTGCAGCAAAATTCATAAGCACTAGAATTCCAGGTTGTCATGTCACACCACATTTTTCCAAGATTCAGGATTTTGATGAGACTTTTTATAGAAGTTTTCATATTGTGATATCTGGTCTTGATTCGATAGTAGCACGTCGTTGGATCAATGGTATGCTTATATCACTACTCTCTTACAAAGATGGGGTCTTGGATCAGTCTAGTCTCATTCCATTAATAGACGGAGGAACAGAAGGATTCAAGGGTAATGCTCGTGTGATCTTGCCAGGTATCACAGCCTGCATAGAGTGCACTTTGGATCTCTTCCCACCTCAAGTTACATACCCGCTCTGTACCATAGCCAATACCCCTCGACTACCAGAGCATTGTATTGAATATGTGAAGGTTATTCAGTGGTCCAAGGAGAATCCATGGGATGTACCTATTGATGGTGATGACCCTCAGCATATTAATTGGATATATGAAAAGGCTATGGAAAGGGCTGTGCAATTTGGTATCCAAGGAATAACATATCGATTGGTGCAGGGAGTTGTCAAGAATATAATTCCTGCAGTGGCATCAACAAATGCTGTAGTGGCAGCAGCATGTGCAACAGAGGTATTCAAACTGGCCACAAGTTGCTGTGTTCCATTGGATAATTACATGGTTTTCAATGATGTGGATGGTATCTACACATACACATATCAGGCAGAACGTAAGGAAGATTGTCTGGCATGTAGTCAGGTACCCACAACAGTGGACATACCAGGACCAGAGGCCAAACTGGAAGATCTCATCACAGTTCTATGTGAAAGCCCCAAGTTTCTGATGAAGAGCCCAGGACTGACTGCCACTATTGATGGCAAGAATCGCACATTGTACATGCCAACAGTTGCCAGCATTGAGGAGAAGACACGGGTGAATCTCAAGAAGTCCCTTAATGAACTTGGGTTGGAGGATGGTTCACAGCTTATGGTGGCTGATTCTACCTCTCCAAACACACTCATCATTATACTCAAGTTTGCCTCCCCTCCTGACTTTGAAATGGAATGAATTTAGGGTGTTGAAGCGGCAGTGTTAAACCAAAAGCACGCTCTTTGTGAACATATTCAAAACTATACTTTGAGAAGAGGCTCACCTTATGTAGAAGTTCTTTTTCCCCATGCATTCTAAAGAAATATCTAGTGTTGTCAAGAAAACTTTTTATACACAAATGTGATTATTACCATGTTCAGTTATTGTGACAGATTATTTTAAAGTGTTCTGTTATTGGTGAATTTTTCAGTGGCACTACTGACTATATTATAACTAGCTAGATGTGAAATGTGGAGAATATTCTCCAATTCTCCAGTCCTGATAGAATTGGGCATTGACTAGACTAGGGAAGTTAAAGAATTATAGTCTCTATGTTGATGGAAATGTGATCAGAAAACAGCAGAATTGAGCATTGCAGTCCAAAGTAGTTCTAGCAAATTGTGCATACAAATTTACTGCCATTATATAAAATTTCAGGTTTTACTGTGATAACCTGTCAAGAGGGACTGACACATTTTGTAGATGTATTCATATCAAAGTACCATGAAATAGTTTGTTCTTCACATCAGGGTTGAACTACTTGTATTAGCAGTAAAACTGTTTGCTGAGTTTCAAACTCATCTTATCTAATTTGTTTCTGACATCATCCATCATCTTGGCAAGTTCATGGTGACCTGACGCTATCAGCACTTTCTCTCGTGTCAGCTCTCGCAGATTCAGGGCTACGAAATCCTGCATGCTGTGTTGGGTAACTCTTAACTTCTCCTGCTGATCCATAAGGGACTGGTGGCCATAAGACACAGCTTCCAACTTCTGCTGGTCTTCCTTGAGAGAGTCCATCGTGTTGAGCTGACTGTGTGCAGAGTCCATGAATTTGTCGACTGTCATCTCTGAGAGAGCTCGAAACTGCTGGTTTCTGGCAGCATAACAAACGGCCCTGGCTCGGTTGTTCATCAGATGGTACGTATTCCACATGTATGGGTCCATCGAACTTGTGCACTCTCGAAGGCTCATTCTGCTAGTACAAGCAGAACGTTGCCAACCCTCTGTTAAAGCCTGACAATTCAGTAGAACCACGCTCTGCTACCATAACAAAAATATGGTTACTATTATATCATGGTCAGAACTGTTGTTGATGAAGAATGAATGGAAATACACAGTTTGACAGCAGTAGCAAACTTCCTTCTCAGTTTTTCACATTATAGAATCAAGTCCCAGAACTTTGTCTCCCCACAGTGAGAAGACAGTGTACGTGATCTGTATTATTCAGTGAAAATAAACTTTCCCAACTTGCTTATTAGCAGTATGAGGAGCATTGTGAGATAGTCTTCAAGGTACCTTGGATGAAAAAGAGGACAAAAACATAAAAGGAACAACATCATGTTGTAATATAAACATTGAACACCAGCGTCTGCATTAAGCAGGGCTATTAAAAGTGAAATGAATACTTTAAAAAAATAAATCATGTAAACAAGACAAGATGGGAAAGTCCATGTTGTGTGGAATGTGTCTTCATTAAGGGATGCTGCACCACTGACTGACTTGTTTTTGAGCTTTTGAAGGTTTTGCTGCCAGAGATGGAATGTAAACTCTTTCTTTCATATAGCCCCAAAGGTGTCAGATTGGAGTCATCTGTGAGGCCATGTCTGTTGACTTCTAGGCACATTCTCATCCCGAAATCTGTTACACAATTGTACAGGGGTGCAGTATCTTATTAAAAACATGTATTTCATCAAGCTAGGGCAGTCACCACTTTTCCAACATGTCTAAGTACAGAATGCCGTTTACGGATTTTTCGTTAAAGAGAAAGAAACTGTAAATATTAGAAAACAGAACACAGAGGTTTTTTCCCCCCCTTATCCCCACACTCTTTTAACACAAACACAGATGTCAAAATGGTTCCGAGTAAAACCTGTATGAGACAACAGATTCTCATCCCTTTCAATACTGTCCTTGGAGTTAGAATAAAATGTGAACCTTGTTATTTCATCTTGCATAATTACTCTGCACCAATTAAAGTATGTAGGGTCTGTTATGTTATTTTCATAAACCTGTTTTTCTAAAAACTGGTTATGCCACATGTAAATCATTTTTCTTCATGGATTATCTTTATGAAAACTGTTCCTGAACGTATACTGCCTAGATATAGTTGCATTTTTACTTTGGTCACCATTTTGTACAATTTATGTTCAGGGTGCCATGTGATACTTCAGGAATTAAAGGGATTAATGAAACAAACTCTCCGAACTACCTTCACACTAACTTTATTATTATGTTCATGCTACTTATAGTTTACTTGCAAGATGTTACTTTGATGTGTTGTTTTGTAATAACCCTGTGCAAATGTCTTTTTCTTTAATCCAGACAAATAAATGTCTTACTTCTATGAAGTTATACAGTGCACTGTTATGTGAAATATAAAACTCACTTGAAATTGAAATAAAATATTTAATACTGCCAAATAATTGTCTTATTATTTTCCCTTGTATATCAATTTTCATAACAGCCATTATTTGCTTTATTGAAGATGGCTGTCTCCTCCCATGCAAGATAGAGGCAGCATGTACCTCTCAACCACTGGTTCTTTTCTACCAAACTGCATGGCATCACAACCAAGAAGACAGTTATCATCAGGGCCTGGATTTTGATAACCTGAAAATATTTTAAAAATGGCCTAAAATATGACTCAAAAATGTAATATGCAGGGCCCAGATTTTGATGACCTGAAAATATGCAAAAAATGACCTAAAGGAGAAAAGAAGATAAAATTTACATTTCTGTAACCAGCAGCTCATCTGAGATTTATATATTTAAGAGCACTGCATAGGATACAAGAAAAAAAAACATGACATGTCATCAAAATCCGGGCCCTGGTTATCATCATAGTCAGTGCCATGTTTCTGTTGTTTACATAAACCCAGGTTTATTCAGTCTAAGCTACCTTGCATAATCAAAAATCAGTGCCAAGAACTCACCATAATCATCCCATCATGATTTCCAGTCTTTTTCCATTTGCAATGTGCAGTTTTCTTTGTTTTCATGCTCGATGCTCAGCTTGCACCATTTCAGAATCATTATCTTGGTACTAATACAAATTGCAGCTTTGGAATGGACCCAGTAACACAATTTAAATATTCACCTCCATGGAAATATCTCCACTGGTTCACAATTTCTACATTGAACAGATGTGCAGATATAACTTCCATTTCTTTTCAGGAAGCAGAGCTAAATGGATAAAAGCTTACACAAATGGCATGAGGCTCTTAGACAATACGGTATGTGAATTAAAAAATATATCATTAGTAAAGTAATACAAAAACAAGTATTTTCACTTCAGAATTTTTTCTCCATCTGGACCATAACATTTTAAATTATCACCATAAGTGTAGTAAAACAATTTTCTAATGATACACTCTACAAAAGTGAGTTTGTTGAAGTACCTCAATTTCACATTTCCACATGCTAGACATGACTGATTTAGAACACTTACACTTAAAAACTATGAGGGAGCACAAAATTGTTTCAATTGCATAATATACTGCACCTTTGTTATTATGGCTTGAGATTAATACTATAATAATTCAAACTGGAGAGGATAAGAGGTCTTGCAGTACCTTCCCCTATCGCACTACAGCCCCAGTGGGCCCAGGCCTACCTCCATGAACTTCTTCGGTTTTTCTAGATCTTATACATTCGGTAGGACTCCTTGGGTGGGTGATCAGCTTGCCACAAGGCCTCTACCTGTACACAAACACAGAAAAACGCGCGCACACAAACTAAACATCCATACTATGAGTGGGATTCGAACCCACGATCCCGGTTTCCAAGCAAGCGAAGACAGTACATGCCTTAGACTGCTCGGCTGCCGTGACCGGCCTTGCAGTACCTACTTTGAATAAATATGATAATACTGACTGCAGTAATTATTAAAACATGTCACTTTCATAAACTTAATACAAAAATGTAACCAGCATCATTATCTCAAATTTAACTCCGTATGTAGAAAGTTACTGGGGTTCATCAGTGTCAATTTCAGAGTAATAGATCAACTGCTGATTTTTTTTTTTGCTTGTCACAACCTGGCTACAGATCCAGAGGTCCGGGTTCAATTCCCAGCACTACCAGATTTTCTTTAGGAGAAGTAGTGGGTCTGGAATGGGTTCCACTCAGCCTCATGATGATAATTGAGGAGCTGTTTCATGAAAATAGCAGCTCCGGTTTAGAAAACTGAAATTAACAGCCATGGGGATTTGTTGCGCTGACCACGTGATACCCTCTACCCGCAAAAGTTGACACTAAACTTCGCCGAAAAGCAGCGGTCACTCGGTCAGTATGGTTCACTTGTGGATTGAAATCACGGAGTTTGTTTTTGTTGTTGTTTAGTCACATACTGGAGAAAAAAATGGGAGTACAATGGGACAGTACATCAGATATTCATAGCCTTCAAGAAATCCTATGAGTCAGTCAGGAGACCACTGTGCAGTGTTCTCACTAAATTTGATACTCATGAAGCTAACAGAGCTAATTAAAATGTGCTTAAATGAAACCTATGGGAAAAAAGTTCATACGAAATTTTTTAGGAAATGGACCACTAGGAAAACGTGCATAGATTGGAGGATAATATTAAAGTGGTTCTCAAATACAGAGGATGGAAGGGCATGATCTAGATTAATCTCAATTAGGATAGGGACCAGCGACAAGCTCTTGTGAACACGATTATGAGCCTCTGATTTCCATAAAATGCTTGGATTTTCTTGAGCAATGAGCAATTACTGGTTTCTCAAGGAGGACTCAGCTGGGTGGATTTAATTTAGAGGTTAAGATAGGAAACAGGATTGTTGTTATTTTTGGACTTAACTAGAGGTACCTATGAAAACAAACCCAGAAATGGATTGCTAAACAGGATTCTTACAATCAGATATATAGTGCGGGATTGTCGATGTTCTAAATGACAACCACGTAGAACTGTAACAATTGCATATATTAAATTGTATAAATTGAAGGTACAGAATAGCTGTGAAGCTATGTGGAATGTTCAAAAGTTGGCTGGCTCTCAAAAGGGCAGTTTGTTCCATCGCAAGTGCGCTGGCAGAATTTGCTCCTTCGTACGTGGGGCAATCCAAATTTTCTGAAATTTGAATTCTGCGCGCGAATGGTTATGAGCACATCGAAATACCGCTAGGTGTATCCTCACACATCCTTCTTGAATCAGTGTGGCAAGCGGCATCAAGTTGAGTGGTTGGGTTTATTGTTGGTGAACGTATTTCCATTGTGTTCCCGTGAGTTTGCGGTTTTGCGATGGCTGATCTGAGAGAGCAAGCTTTTTGTGACATCAGTTTAGGCCAGACACAAACTTACAACTGGTATAAGCGTTTTAAAAATGGCCGAACATTGACTGATGATGACAATCGTTCGGGACGGCCGTCAACGGGCAAAACGCCAGAAAATGTCACGAAAGTTAGGGATCTGATTCTGCAAGATCGTAGACTGACCATCCAAGTCCTCTGTAACACCTTGGGACTAACTTATGGTACATGTCAACGAATTTTGTCAGAGGAACTGAACATGAGGAGGATTGCGGCGAAGTTTGTGCCACGACTGCTGCAAAATGAACAGAAGCAGCATCGCTTGGAAGTCTGCAGGGAACTTCAGCAACAGCTTCAAGAGGATCCAAACTTTCTTTCGAAGGTTGTCACTGGTGATGAAAGTTGGGTTTATGGGTACGACCCTGAAAGCAAGCAGCAATCGTCGCAATGGAAGAGCCCTTCTTCACCTCGGCCAAAAAAAGCTCGACAAGTCAAGAGCAACATTAAGTCCATGTTGATCTGTTTTTTTGATACTGACGGGATTGTTCATAAGGAGTTTGTCCCTCCTGGTCAGACAGTCAATAAAGAGTTCTATCGCGATGTTCTAAGGCATTTGAGGGAGAACATGAGGAGAAAACGTCCAGAGAAGTGGCGCACGAACGACTGTGTACTCCACCATGACAACGCACGACCACATACAGCTTACATTGTACAGGAATTTTTGGCTAAAATCAAGATGGCAGTTGTTCCCCACCCACCGTACTCGCCAGACTTAGCTCCATGTGACTTCTTTCTCTTCCCCAAGATTAAAATCAAATTGAAGGGGCGAAGATTTTATACAGTTGAGGAAATTCAAGTGGAAACGCAGACGGTATTAAACACCCTAACAAAGAAAGACTTCCAGGATGCATTTGAAAAGTGGCAGAAACGCTGGGATCGGTGTATGCACTCCCAAGGGGACTACTTTGAAGGTGATGGTGCAGAATAAGATCTAGGTAAGATGTAATAGTTTTTATTAATATATTTCGGGAACTTTTGGATTGCACCATGTAGTTTGGCCAAGTCTTACGACCATTCAGCTGGCCTGTCTGGCCGGTGATGTAGTGCCGCATGCGCCGGTAGAAACAGTTGCCTACAGTGTTGTTGCTGGAGTTGTGGCAGCTGCGTTAGTTGCCTGGTTGCAAAGCATAGTCGCTGGAGACTTGCGGCAACTATGTCAGTTGCCTGGTTGCAGAGCATAGTCACTGGAGACTTGCGGCAACTGCATTAGTTGCCTGGTCACAGTGAAGAGCTGATGACTCTGATGACTGATCGCTCTAAACTGAATGTGATCACTGACGATTGCGAGTTTTGGGCTCCGCCTTTTATACCATGCTTGCTGGGCGGAGCTAAACTTGCAGTTGCAATGTGAGCGCTGATTGGCTAGCACACGCGATGATCTAAATCGGTGGTTCTCAAACTGTGGGGCGCGACCCCCAGGGGGGGGCGCAGCATACTTTCCTACAGATAAAAATTAAAACTGCCCTAAGTCAATTAGAAAAGTAACAAAAAATAAAAATACATGTAGAAAAACTTTTGATGAGTACAGGCTTTAATTATCATGAATTTCAAAATAACTAATAATTATTCTCTTTACCGGCAATTATAAAAC